>NW_001849469.1:36763-38875 GCF_000209065.1 Trypanosoma cruzi
TCTCAGGGAAAAATTCGATGTGGGCAAGAGGCGCGCGAATGTGGTTGTGGGTGTCCCAATAATGTCACAGACGCGTAGCAATCCGTTAATAACAGCATCTCTCGGAAGCGGATTGATGTCGCCGCTTTCCCATGCATGGACGGCGGCATAGGTTGCGAGTAGATAAGGAAACGCAAATCCTCGTGATCATGGAGGCGTATATAGCGTTCGTATTGTGTGAATGCACGACGCCAAAGTATCTTCCGGAGCGGGAGAATATTGGCTTCCAAATAGACAGATGTGTCTTCCGTAGATGCGCTCAGGCAAAGAATGTTTTGCTACCGTCGCGGTACCGTACCTCCATATTGTGGAGGTGAGTGGGGGCGAGTCACGGGACAATTGCCTCGCCATTATGAAATAGCACACTATGAACGTACCCAATCAAAAAGGATCGCATGGTGTGATGGGACGCGCCCGCCTCTGCGACCAGATGCAGCTGATAGCGGCGTGGCATGGTCCTCTTTGCAGCGGTGGAAGCGTGCGTAACAGAATTAAGAAGTCGATCGAACGTGCTGCCCAGCAAGCGCACTGGGCGTGACTGAATACGCAGGTTCCCGCTAACAAGATGGAGATCGACCATGTCCTCGTCAGACCGTGTGTGTGTGAAGAGATGTGGAATAGAGCAGCTTCACTCTTAGCGACGTTGATTTTTAGGCTGTGCTCGGCAGCCCATGTGGCCACAAGAGACAAGAGCGGTCGCATTGCCGCAGCACAGGCATGGATGTCCGCATCTGAAGCAACAAGTGTGTGTTCGTCAGCGTACATGAAAGCGGAGGCAGAATAGATGCTGCCCAGGCGGCGCAGCAGATCATCCACACAGCAGAGGAAGAGTTGGGGTCCCGGGACGCCGCCTTGCGGTGCTCCAGCTGAGGCGAGTTGTTTCCGGGAGTGCTGTTCACGAGTGCATACCCTAACATAGCGGCCCCTCAGGTGGTTGTGCAGCCAGCGTTTGGTTCGTGGCCAAGGCGCGGAAGTCTGTCAAGCATGCAGAATAACTTCCCATGGTCAGTGGTGTCGAACGCAGTCGGAAAATCAATCAAGACCACAAGCGAGCGATGGCGACGAGGGCGTCGTGTGGGGGCGTCGTCTCCAGGGCGCTCATACTCCACAGTGCCAAACTCATTCAGTCCACGAGTAATTTGTCGACAACAAGTGCCACCACGTCCGACGTAGAACGCGAAGGTGCAAATCCAAAATTGACGTGGGTGGTGCGGCAATAACGCTGACAGACGGCGGTGAATCATTCCTTCGGTTAACTTTAGTAACACAGAGAACAGCGTGATGGGTCTGTAACTCTCTGGGCGGCATGGATCCTTCCCAGGCTTGGGGATAGGAATAGCATCTCCCATTTTCCAGGAGCCAGGCAAGCTGCCATTTGCGAAGGAGTTGTGGATCATCGTTCTAATTGTGCCACGCGCAACGGGCACGAGACGGTGCAGGAATTCATTCAACATGTCGTCGGGGCCAGGGGCTGAGCCAAGCAAAGAGTTGCGGATGGCCACGTCAAGTACATACGGCGGGAAAGGCCGATCCATTTCCCAGCCACCAGGAACCAAAGGAGTGCAGCGAGCAGCAGCAGCAGTGTAAGGCGGTATGGCACGTGAAACCGCACAAAATGACGGACATGCAGATTTGCCTGTTGCCGAGGCAGGGCGCATACGCGGCCAAGTTCAGTGCGGAGCACAACCGATTCCAGAGGATGAGGGTGCGGCGCCGCCACGCCGTGAAGATATCGCCACCTCGGGCTGGGTGAGGCTCCAAGTCCTTTCGCGCGGGCTTCCAGAAGCACAGCGGAGCAACGGCGTAAGGCTTGATTTCGTTCCTCCCTTTTTCGGGTACATTCGGCTCAAAGTAGGCTGTCTCCAGGTGAGGCAATGTGTGTGCTTCGTGTGCTGCCTCGGCGGCGGACTCGGCTTGTTCCATTTCGTGTGTCCATGTCTTTTTTGGAGCTGTCACGGCTGCCGCGCGGGATATGGCGCTCAGCTGCTCGTAAGATGCCTCCGCGAGGATCCAACCATGTGGACGCGGTCGCAAGGAGGGTTTCACACAACGATGTAAAAGCAGGCCAACCCG
>NW_001849469.1:38975-48239 GCF_000209065.1 Trypanosoma cruzi
GACTGTCCCAGAGTTCACGATGCAAATTCAGGTCACCCGCGATAATCGCTTCGGGCCCAAGCGACAAAAGATATTGATAAATGCGGATTATTGACCAATTGCTGTGGGAGGGTTGTAGAGATTCGCCACGCAAATGCTGCGACAGCCTGGTGGAAATACACGGACAGCAATGGTCTCCAGGAGGTCAGTGCCAGGGAGCGACAGGCGTCCACACGGTGGAGAGTGGCGCACCAGAACGGCAACGCCACCACCGCGCCCAGTGAGGCCTGAAGGTAGTCATTATGGCCACATAATTTCGTCGCCACGTCACCACGGTTACTTATTTCCTGCAGAAGAACGATGTCAGGTGGACGCTGCTCCAATCGCGCAGCAAATGCAATATTTTTCACGGACGAGAGGCCTGCAATGTTGAGCTGCCTAATATTGATGTAGCCATCCTCCTCGGGCCAGGGTTCTTGTGAACGTCACCGCCACGGGTGATATCAACGGAGTGACCGCTGCGAAACGGTCATGCAGTTCTGACCGACAGTCTGCAGGCAGACCGCCTCACCTCCCACACCGGGCATGGCGTGGAACCTTCTCGGGGAGTGAAGTCACCTTGGTCTCCGTCGTGCTCGCAGCAACGCCCTGCTGCGGAGTTCCTATACGCAACCAAAGCCCAGCACCGCGACAAGGCGCAGCATCATCGCCGGGGACCGTGGATACTCGCAACGGATAGCGGTGTTGACGTCCCCACGTCAGCCGGGATTGGCATACTGCTCTCATCCCCGCATTCCTCGGAAATAATAGAGAAGGTCAGTACCAACGGCGGCACACGCCCATGCAGCCGCACGACGGAGTCCCGTGCACTGCTCCCGGCCATGGAAAGGCTGAGCGTCCATCGTATCCAGCACAAGCAAGAACCCTGCTTGTGGTTACAGACAGCCAGTCTCTTCTAGCCGCCGTCACCAAGGGCCCGCGCAGCCACACCGACTGGACGGAGGATCGGCTCTGGCAGCGTCTCTTGTTGCTGACGCGTGCTGGCTGGTCAGTGCAGCTGCAGTTCTGCTACGGACATTGCGGAGTACACGTTAACGAGCTTGCAGATCATGCCACGCAGACCACGGCAATACACGGAACATGGAATAGCACCCATACGGCACACGGACCTGCTGTCATGCATTAACACCCAGCTCACCAACAAGTGGCGTAGTACCATGCATCAGGACACCCACCACTACCTGCTTGGCGGCGCCAGGCCATCAGATCCAGGCGGCAAGCACCTGATCACTCAGGAAGCCCTCGACCAACAGGAACAGATACACACTGCACGGGAAGGGTGCGGGGAATCCGAGCTCTGGGGTCGCCTGTACTGGACTGTGAGAGACTGCACGAACCAACGCCGTTTCCGCAACATCTCACCGGAACACTCCGCTTTCATGCGCTCCAACGACGATCCCACCGCACCGGGACGGACGCTGTTCCCCCGACGGCAAGGGAGGCCGACGCACCGCCTGTGGAGAGACGGCCCTCCACACGGCGTCGGAAGAAGAAATGTTCGCACTGTGACACCACACTGGTGGAACACACAAACCACATCGGTCACTGTCGGTGCTTTCATCCGGAACGCCCTCCACCGCTTCCCAACCTCCACCGCGATTGCTGCGACACGGTCCTCCCCACACAAAAAAAGCACCGCACCGCACAGATATCGCCGCGCACAAAAACCAGACGCCACTCGGTACCGCAGCAGCAGTGCCAGGAGGCAATCACTGCTGCCGCAGGATCAGCCAGCCTCCACAAGCGCAACAATTAGCCCGCAGAAAACACTGCACCATCTGCTTCCGGAATGTACAGACGCTCTGGCTGTGCGCCAACGGCTGGGCATCAAGAAGGACCTTCGCGCCGAAAGCTTCTCCCAATGGCAGCTGCCTCATAGCAGGAAACTCATGTCGCCGCTCGACCACCTCCTCGGCACCCTGATGACATCGTGCGGCTAGACATGTCGGTAAGAGCAGGGAAAAATAATAATAATGAGCATTCCCGCCACTGTAGAGACGTGGTGCATCTTGCGATCCCGCTGGCGGCTCTCCACTTCCACCGCTGTTTTTGCGCAAGAGGTCACCACAGTCATTTTTGTGGTTTGGTCGGCCTCGTGTTGTGCTCCGGGTTCTCCTCCTTCATCGCCCTGCGGTGCTTCCTTCGCCGTCCCCGGCACCTGTGACTGTCCCGTGACGGTTTGTTCCGAAGCCTGACTGCCCTGTGAGGTCCTCCCGCCACCAGCATGCACTCAACCCGCTGCCTGCTGAGATGCGTCGGAGCATGGGGATGCTGTGCCTGCAGCGTGCCCGCCGCCCAAAGACTCCGGTCCACTTGCGCGCATCCGAGCAGCAGACGCGCTGCCAGTGCAGGACGGATTGCAATTGTTACTTCGCAGTGGGTCGCTGTTGGATTGGTCCTGCCTCGTCGGAGCAGTGAGTGCTCCTCCCGAGGTGGGATTATGGCCCTCACCCGCGGTGCTTCCTCCACCCTCCTCGTCTTCCTGATTGCTATTGCCCTCAGAGTTCACATTCCCCTTTCGTCCAGAGCCACCGGCCACGGGTCCACCTTCCGCAGCCATCACAGCTTCCGCGTGCCCAGCAGTCACCGCGTCATCACCCGCGGCCGCACACGCACCCCGTCGCAGCAGCCCTCACTCACACGCACGAGCAGCTGCGCATCACTGCAGGAGCCAACAGGACGCAGAGCACACGGCCAGTCATCATCACAAACAGTGGAGTCGCCTAACGCTGCGGAGCCAACCTGCGATAGCACGAGAAAACCAAAAGGAGACACAGCCGCTACACCACGCACAGCAACAAATGGCAGCACCCCAGCAGCAGCGCACACACCACGAGACAGATGGAATCAGTACGATTGCAGAGCTCGCACACCGCCCCGCAAACCACAAGTTTAAAAAGCAATAAAAGCAATAATTAAAAAACAATAATTTAAAAAGAAATTAAAAAGCAATAATTAAAAAAGAAAAACAAACCCAGGGCTCCAGTGCGCATGCTTATGAGTGTGTCCGCGATGCGTTCAACGTGACGGATGCGGGGCACAACGCGGAGCACACAGCACGGCAGCAGAAGCAAGTGAAGCAAAACAAGATCATTATTTCCTCTTATTTATACAGTGAACCACAACACACACGCACAAATCCCCGCGGTTGAGTGCTGGCACGCACAGCCCGCACACACCTCTTCAGCCCAGAGCGGTGTACGCCAGCGCGGATGCGGCGAGCAGCAGCGGGGCACACACCCACGCAGAGCTGCTGAGGCTGCCGTCGATTTCGCGAAGACGTGACGGTGCGCGGGTGGTCGTCGTAGTTGGCGCCTCTGTAGTCGTAGTACTCGGTGCCTGTGTTGTAGTGGTGGTGGTCGTGCTTGGTGCCTTTGTTGTGGTGGTAGTGGTCTCCTCGGTAGAATCTTCAGACTCACTATTTGCCGGTTCTTCGGATAGTCTCTTGTCACTGGGTAACCCTGTCGTACCCTTATTACCACCTGCCTGTAACGTATTGGACACCTCATTTGGATTCGTTCCCGTACTGCTAGATCCTGATCCCTCACCGCCACCATTTCCCGACTTTCCAACGGGCCTCGTTGAAGGATCTGAATGACCTTTCCCCTGCGCTCTCTCTAATAGGAGGGGCGATTGACCGGAGTCATTTCCAACAGCTTGAATATTAGCCTTGTCATCGGCAACTGGTGGCTGTTGTGGAAGAGGCGGTATACCGCTGACTTGTTCTTCATCTTCAAGATCAACAACAATAATGTCCTCCGTAGAATCTGCCCCGCACACGGACGGGCAGCAGCAGCACAGGGCAAGCACCAACAGGGCGCACAGCAGACGGCACGTCATCATCGTGAGTGTGGTCGTTCAGTGGTGTGGAGCTGATCTGCACAGTGAGGGAAATGGAGAGCAACAGGGGAGACGAGAGGTGCGGCAGACACACACAGAGGGCACACCACATGAGGAGAGGGCAGCAGCCAGGCATGCACCGTACGCCGCACACCACGCACGACACACACTCCAATCCACGGCAGCAGGCACACACACACACACAGCCCTGCCGCAGCACCAACACACAGATGGAAGAGGGAGAAGCAAACAGGAGCGGCACACAAGGCTCCACCGCATGTACATGCGGCGAGAGCGGTCCGTCGTGTCGGCACCCCTCACGGAGAGTACGCACACACACACAAGAGGGTGCAGCGCACACAGCAACACAACAGCAAAGTAACAATACAAAACGAAATCCCCGCACACCACGCGGATTGTTGGTCCACGGGAAGTGCAGCCAATATTCACCACAAAGCAGCTTGTTATCTTGTTTCGGTTGTATGCTGCTACAATAACGAGTGAGTAGCGCAAGGACTGTCCGTACAAAAGTGGCAAGTATTCCGTCGTGCGGGCTGGGGCAGTCACAAACAGTCGCAGTCCAGATTCCCAACGACGAGGGCATTCCCGCAGTGGATGAGGCGGAGTCTCCCGTGGTCCGTCGGGGATCAGCAGCCCGTGGCGTCCGTGATGAGGCGGTGGCGGAAGAGCCTGGTCCATCTCGAGTACCCGCGTTTGTGCTTCCTGCGTGTCTTGCCTTCCGGCATGCTTGGCAACTTCGGCGGCGACCGGCGCGCGAGGCGCCTGTTAAGAAGACGGTGGCGCCATTGTGGCATCCGCATGGGAGGCCCTCGCAAACTATTATAACGCCAGGCTGAGCACGTCCGGCATGTGCCCTCATACTGTGGACGGACAAGCGCACTCTGCCGCAGGTTGGGCAGGAGGACGTCAATCCGCCGCTCGCTGGTCGACAAGGAGTCGCGGTGTTCACGTCGGGAAGAGGTTCCGGCGGAGGCAGAGGCGGGCCGGCCACCGCAGTGAGGGAGGGACGGCACCACCGACACAGAGGGTTCCTTGTGATCCGCAGGGCGCGTGCGGGCCTGTCGAAGAGTGGACAGGTGTCGCATCGCGCCTGTGCGCAGTGCCGCCACTCGGGGACCGATGTCCGGGTCAACACCAGGAACAGAGTCCCCGCCACACCGACAGGCGCCTGTCACGCGGTGTGCGCGCCGTCCTTTTCCTCCTGGGCATCCTTCCGTTATAACCTCTTGACGGCGGTAAGGAAGTCCACGTGCCAGGCATTGACGCAGTCCTGCGGGAGGGATCGTGCAATCGTGGCTTGTTTGTCAGCGGCCTCACTGCGTGGAATAACGTAGTGTGAGGGGAAAATATAAAATCCACAGGGTGACCTCGCGTCACCAAGGAAAGCAGCATAATCCAAATTTACTCAGTAACGCGGTCTCGCACGGTCGGTGGGCAACGCGAGGTGCCTCAATTGCCGAGAGGGAGTCCGTTTCCTCCAGCATTCGTGTGGGCGATTGGGATGCTCCCAGACAAGGAGGTATGAGATGTCTAAAAACATTTTCGATCGCAAGGCAGTCTGCCCTATATGAGCATGCGAGGCTGCCAGCTGCTGCACGATGTACCTCCACAGGGAGATCATTTGTCGTGGTGGAGTCATATAATAGCGCAGCGGATCCGGATGCGAGTGCAGCGAGGTATGAAGGACCGTCCGTCCACAATTCAAAATCACAATCCCCCAAAGAGGAGTGAGTAGAATAAAAAGCCGTGCGCCCGACATCGTCAGAGGCGTCTTCGGCAAAGAGTGGCTGATAAAATCTCACGTTGTTGCAGATCACAGTGTCTCAGGGAAAAATTCGATGTTGGGCAAGAGGCGCGCGAATGTGGTTGTGGGGTGTCCCAATAATGTCACAGACGCGTAGCAATCCGTTAATAACAGCATCTCTCGGAAGCGGATTGATGTCGCCGCTTTCCCATGCATGGACGGCGGCATAGGTTGCGAGTAGATAAGGAAACGCAAATCCTCGTGATCATGGAGGCGTATATAGCGTTCGTATTGTGTGAATGCACGACGCCAAAGTATCTTCCGGAGCGGGAGAATATTGGCTTCCAAATAGACAGATGTGTCTTCTGTAGATGCGCTCAGGCAAAGAATGTTTTGCTACCGTCGCGGTACCGTACCTCCATATTGTGGAGGTGAGTGGGGGCGAGTCACGGGACAATTGCCTCGCCATTATGAAATAGCACACTATGAACGTACCCAATCAAAAAGGATCGCATGGTGTGATGGGACGCGCCCGCCTCTGCGACCAGATGCAGCTGATAGCGGCGTGGCATGGTCCTCTTTGCAGCGGTGGAAGCGTGCGTAACAGAATTAAGAAGTTGATCGAACGTGTTGCCCAGCAAGCGCACTGGGCGTGACTGAATACGCAGGTTCCCGCTAACAAGATGGAGATCGACCATGTCCTCGTCAGACCGTGTGTGTGTGAAGAGATGTGGAATAGAGCAGCTTCGCTCTTAGCGACGTTGATTTTTAGGCTGTGCTCGGCAGCCCATGTGGCCACAAGAGACAAGAGCGGTCGCATTGCCGCAGCACAGGCATGGATGTCTGCACATGAGGCAACAAGCGTGTGTTCGTCAGCGTACATGAAAGCGGAGGCAGAATAGATGCTGCCCAGGCGGCGCAGCAGACCATCCACACAGCAGAGGAAGAGTTGGGGTCGCGGGACGCTGCCTTGCGGTGCTCCAGCTGAGGCGAGTTGTTTCCGGGAGTGCTGTTCACGAGTGCATACCCCAACATAGCGGCCCCGCAGGTGGTTGTGCAGCCAGCGTTTGGTTCGAGGCCAGGGCGCGGAAGTCTGTCAAGCATGCAGAATAACTTCCCATGGTCAGTGGTGTCGAACGCAGTCGGAAAATCAATCGAGACCACAAGCGATGGCGACGAGGGCGTCGTGTGGGGGCGTCGTCTCCAGGGCGCTCATGCTCCACAATGCCAAACTCATTCAATCCACGAGTAATTTGTCGATAACAAGTGCCACCACGTCCGACGTAGAACGCGGAGGTGCAAATCCGAAATTGACGTGGGTGGTGCGGCAATAACGCTGACAGACGGCGGTGAATCATTCCTTCGGTTAACTTTAGTAACACAGAGAACAGCGTGATGGGTCTGTAACTCTCTGGGCGGCATGGATCCTTCCCAGGCTTGGGGATAGGAATAGCATCTCCCATTTTCCAGGAGCCAGGCAAGCTGCCATTTGCGAAGGAGTTGTGGATCATCGTTCTAATTGTGCCACGCGCAACGGGCACGAGACGGTGCAGGAATTCATTCAACATGTCGTCGGGGCCAGGGGCTGAGCCAAGCAAAGAGTTGCGGATGGCCACGTCAAGTACATACGGCGGGAAAGGCCGATCCATTTCCCAGCCACCAGGAACCAAAGGAGTGCAGCGAGCAGCAGCAGCAGTGTAAGGCGGTATGGCACGTGAAACCGCACAAAATGACGGACATGCAGATTTGCCTGTTGCCGAGGCAGGGCGCATACGCGGCCAAGTTCAGTGCGGAGCACAACCGATTCCAGAGGATGAGGGTGCGGCGCCGCCACGCCGTGAAGATATCGCCACCTCGGGCTGGGTGAGGCTCCAAGTCCTTTCGCGCGGGCTTCCAGAAGCACAGCGGAGCAACGGCGTAAGGCTTGATTTCGTTCCTCCCTTTTTCGGGTACATTCGGCTCAAAGTAGGCTGTCTCCAGGTGAGGCAATGTGTGTGCTTCGTGTGCTGCTTCGGCGGCGGACTCGGCTTGTTCCATTTCGTGTGTCCATGTCTTTTTTGGAGCTGTCACGGCTGCCGCGCGGGATATGGCGCTCAGCTGCTCGTAAGATGCCTCCGCGAGGATCCAACCATGTGGACGCGGTCGCAAGGAGGGTTTCACACAACGATGTAAAAGCAGGCCAACCCGCTTTACGCAGGGCAAAGGTGGCTTCCTTCCGTCGAGGCAGCGTGTTTGCTAGTCGTGGAGTGCCATCGTCCATCTCTACCAGGTAAGATATTAAGCAGTGGTCCGAGTCCATGTAAGGGGCGAATGTCCAGTGGGAGATGCGTAGGGCGCGATACGCAGCCACTTCAGGGGACGAGACATTACGATGTGTGATCCGTGTTGCCTGTGTCGGGTAATTTGCCAGCCCAAAATCCATATCGATTAGAACAGCGGCGAAATTATCGCCTCCAGTCCTTGATGGTACATATGACTGTCCCAGAGTTCACGATGCAAATTCAGGTCACCCGCGATAATCTCGTCGGGCACAAGCGACAAACGATATTGATAAATGCGGATTATTGACCAATTGCTGTGGGAGGGTTGTAGAGATTCGCCACGCAAATGCTGCGACAGCCTGGTGGAAATACACGGACAGCAATGGTCTCCAGGAGGTCAGTGCCAGGGAGCGACAGGCGTCCACACGGTGGAGAGTGGCGCACCAGAACGGCAACGCCACCACCGCGCCCAGTGAGGCCTGAAGGTAGTCATTATGGCCACATAATTTCGTCGCCACGTCACCACGGTTACTTATTTCCTGCAGAAGAACGATGTCAGGTGGACGCTGCTCCAATCGCGCAGCAAATGCAATATTTTTCACGGACGAGAGGCCTGCAATGTTAAGCCGCCAAACAGTGATGTGGCCATCCTCCTCGGTGCCAGGGTTCTTGTGAACGTCACCGCCACGGGTGATATCAACGGAGTGACCGCAGCGAAACGGTCATGCAGTTCTGACCGACAGTCTGCAGGCAGACCGCCTCACCTCCCACACCGGGCATGGCGTGGAACCTTCTCGAGGGGTGAAGTCACCTTGGTCTCCGTCGTGCTCGCAGCAACGCCCTGCTGCGGAGTTCCTATACGCAACCAAAGCCCAGCACCGCGACAAGGCGCAGCATCATCGCCGGGGACCGTGGATACTCGCAACGGATAGCGGTGTTGACGTCCCCACGTCAGCCGGGATTGGCATACTGCTCTCATCCCCGCATTCCTCGGAAATAATAGAGAAGGTCAGTACCAACGGCGGCACACGCCCATGCAGCCGCACGACGGAATCCCGTGCCCTGCTCCCGGCCATGGAAAGGCTGAGTGTCCATCGTATCCAGCACAAGCAAGAACCCTGCTTGTGGTTACGGACAGTCAGTCTCTTCTAGCCGCCGTCACCAAGGGCCCGCGCAGCCACACCGACTGGACGGAGGATCGGCTCTGGCAGCGTCTCTTGTTGCTGACGCGTGCTGGCTGGTCAGTGCAGCTGCAGTTCTGCTACGGACATTGCGGAGTACATGTTAACGAGCTTGCAGATCATGCCACGCAGACCACGGCAATACACGGAACATGGAATAGCACCCATACGGCACACG
>NW_001849469.1:48339-49885 GCF_000209065.1 Trypanosoma cruzi
GAGAGACTGCACGAACCAACGCCGTTTCCGCAACATCTCACCGGAACACTCCGCTTTCATGCGCTCCAACGACGATCCCACCGCACCGGGACGGACGCTGTTCCCCCGACGGCAAGGGAGGCCGACGCACCGCCTGTGGAGAGACGGCCCTCCACACGGCGTCGGAAGAAGAAATGTTCGCACTGTGACACCACACTGGTGGAACACACAAACCACATCGGTCACTGTCGGTGCTTTCATCCGGAACGCCCTCCACCGCTTCCCAACCTCCACCGCGATTGCTGCGACACGGTCCTCCCCACACAAAAAAAGCACCGCACCGCACAGATATCGCCGCGCACAAAAACCAGACGCCACTCGGTACCGCAGCAGCAGTGCCAGGAGGCAATCACTGCTGCCGCAGGATCAGCCAGCCTCCACAAGCGCAACAATTAGCCCGCAGAAAACACTGCACCATCTGCTTCCGGAATGTACAGACGCTCTGGCTGTGCGCCAACGGCTGGGCATCAAGAAGGACCTTCGCGCCGAAAGCTTCTCCCAATGGCAGCTGCCTCATAGCAGGAAACTCATGTCGCTGCTCGACCACCTCCTCGGCACCCTGATGACATCGTGCGGCTAGACATGTCGGTAAGAGCAGGGAATAATAATAATAATGAGCATTCCCGCCACTGTAGAGACGTGGTGCATCTTGCGATCCCGCTGGCGGCTCTCCTCTTCCACCGCTGTTTTTGCGCAAGAGGTCACCACAGTCATTTTTGTGGTTTGGTCGGCCTCGTGTTGTGCTCCGGGTTCTCCTCCTTCATCGCCCTGTGGTGCTTCCTTCGCCGTCCCTGGCACCTGTGACTGTCCCGTGACGGTTTGTTCCGAAGCCTGACTGCCCTGTGAGGTCCTCCCGCCACCAGCATGCACTCAACCCGCTGCCTGCTGAGATGCGTCGGAGCATGGGGATGCTGTGCCTGCAGCGTGCCCTCCATCCAAAGACTCCGGTCCACTTGCACGCATCCGAGCAGCAGACGCGCTGCCAGTGCAGGACGGATTGCAATTGTTACTTCGCAGTGGGTCGCTGTTGGATTGGTCCTGCCTCGTCGGAGCAGTGAGTGCTCCTCCCGAGGTGGGATTGCGGCCCTCACCCGCGGTGCTTCCTCCACCCTCCTCGTCTTCCTGATTGCTATTGCCCTCAGAGTTCACATTCCCCTTTCGTCCAGAGCCACCGGCCACGGGTCCACCTTCCGCAGCCATCACAGCTTCCGCGTGCCCAGCAGTCACCGCGTCATCACCCGCGGCCGCACACGCACCCCGTCGCAGCAGCCCTCACTCACACGCACGAGCAGCTGCGCATCACTGCAGGAGCCAACAGGACGCAGAGCACACGGCCAGTCATCATCACAAACAGTGGAGTCGCCTAACGCTGCGGAGCCAACCTGCGATAGCACGAGAAAACCAAAAGGAGACACAGCCGCTACACCACGCACGGCAACAAACAGCAGCACCCCAGCAGCAGCGCACACACCACAGACAGATGGAATCAGTACGATTGCAGAGCTCG
>NW_001849469.1:49985-58957 GCF_000209065.1 Trypanosoma cruzi
CACAAGTTTAAAAAGCAATAAAAGCAATAATTAAAAAACAGAAATTAAAAAAGAAAAACAAACCCAGGGCTCCAGTGCGCATGCATATGAGTGTGTCCGCGATGCGTTCAACGTGACGGATGCGGGGCACAACGCGGAGCACACAGCACGGCAGCAGAAGCAAGTGAAGCAAAACAAGATCATTATTTCCTCTTATTTATACAGTGAACCACAACACACACGCACAAATCCCCGCGGTTGAGTGCTGGCACGCACAGCCCGCACACACCTCTTCAGCCCACAGCGGTGTACGCCAGCGCGGATGCGGCAAGCAGCAGCGGGGCACACACCCACGCAGAGCTGCTGAGGCTGCCGTCGATTTCGCGAAGACGTGACGGTGCGCGGGTGTTCGTCGTAGTTGGCGCCTCTGTAGTCGTAGTACTTGGTGCCTCTGGTGTAGTGGTCGAGGTCGTGGTTGGTGCCTGTGTTGTAGTCGTGGTGGTTGTAGTTGGTGGTTTTGTTGTAGTCGTCGTGGTGTTTGTCTGAGCAGAAGTTTCAGACTCCTTATTTTTTTGTTCTGCGGATGTTTCGCTGCGACTTTGTTGCTCTTGCGTACCCTCTGTCAGTGATTTATTTGGCTCGGTACTTTCTTTTGGTCCCAGACCTTCCTTACTGGTAGATCCTGGTCCCTCTCCGCCAACATTTCCCGGCTTTCCAACGGGCTCCAAACTTGACGACCCTAACTGACCGGCCGTCGTGGGTGTTGGCTCTGGTGGAGGGGGCGGTGGAGCGGGAGCGGCTTTAGGTCCATTCTCAGGCTCTGCCCCGCACACGGACGGGCAGCAGCAGCACAGGGCAAGCACCAACAGGGCGCACAGCAGACGGCACGTCATCATCATCGTGAGTGTGGTCGTTCAGTGGTGTGGAGCTGATCTGCACAGTGAGGGACATGGAGAGCAACAGGGGAGACGAGAGGTGCGGCAGACACACGCAGAGGGCACACCACATGAGGAGAGGGCAGCAGCCAGGCATGCACCGTACGCCGCACACCACGCACGACACACACTCCAATCCACGGCAACAGGCACACACACACACAGCCCTGCCGCAACAACAACACACAGATGGAGGAGGGAGAAGCAAACAGGAGCGGCACACAAGGCTCCACCGCATGTACATGCGGCGAGAGCGGTCCGTCGTGTCGGCACCCCGCACGGAGGGTGCGCACACACAAGAGAAGGTGCAGCGCACACAGCAGCACAAAAGCAAAGTAACAATTTAAAAAGGAGATCCCCGCACACCACGTGGACTGTTGGTCCACGGGAAGTGCAGCCACCACCGCAGCAGCAGCCGCACACGTAAAAACAAGCGCAAGGAATGGAATAATGCAAGCAACCATTTATTTGTGTTTTCGTTTGAATGTTGGCGGATGTGTGCATATGTTTTGTTCGTTTGGGTTTTTTTTTGTGTGTGCAAACCTCCATGCCTGGATCGTGTGTTGGGGTTCCTGCAGTGTGTACAATTATTTGTTTTCCCATCTTGTGAATGTTTCTTGTGTTGGTGCAGCCAATAATTCAATTTGTGTTGTTCCTGCCTTTCGCTGGTAAAGTGCTGCAATAGATGTTTGTGTTTCCCTTCGTTGCTGTGGCACCTGATTCCTCATCGTTTATTGTGGTGGTAATAAAAATATGTGAGTGGACTCCCACGCACCAGAACGCACCTTCGCTCCTATTTATTGGTGCATGGAAGGGCATGTCTGTTTGGTGGTGTCTCGACCATATATTTTGTGGGCGTACATTCCCCTGCAGGCTGAGGGCGGGATGACGCTCCGTCGCGGTGCACTTCCCTCGCATGCCGCCCACTCTGATTCATCATGCATCACCCCCTCACAGATTCCGTGGTGCCACACCGCTGGTATTATTGCAGCCGCCGTGACTCCGCATATTTCACGCATTTGATTGTGCCACAATACATCCGCCCGTGTGGCCGCCGCATCCAAACAGCGGTGCCCAACACCGTGAGCGGCAGTCCACATCCTTACATGTCCCAACGCAGTGGTGTTGGACTGTCAGCCAGGCGTCAGACAACAAGAGAGTCTTGTGCTGGCAGTACAACACACGGAGCTGCAGTGAATGACTCGGGCGGAGACGCATCCATTTGTCGCAAAGCAGTAAAAAGGAGTCGGGCAAAATAATGCCGGCAGCAATCACGACACCATATCCACAGCCAAAGCATGCGACGTGATGTGTGTTTCACTGGTGCTGTGAAATGCCTGCAGACGACGTCACTAGTGGAGGCACGCCATCCATGATCAGCGGACAGACAATAATCGGCATGGGAGGCCACAAGAGGCAGCAACAACGCCAGCAGCAGGAGCTGATCTCTCCCTCTCTCTCTGTTGCATCCAAGTGATTATTCCACCAGCCACAGCTCACTGTGCCATCGTGACACTCCATGCACGTCGTGGCTGTGTCAACACATCCTGTTCCCTGCAGCGCCTCAAAGATGCCTCACTCCGGCCACTAAGTGCATCGAAGTGGGCCGTGCCTGCGCTGCTCGTGAGGACCACAACGATGTGAGGGTCACCGAGTCGCAGCATGTTTGTTGTGACGTTGTTGCATGGCACCTGCACACACACACGCAGCGCCTGCATCCCTCCCTGTTGTGTCCGCTCTCTGCCGGAGTGGCCACACACACGGGCAGCAGCAAAATCACTTCACCCTCGACCATCCAAAATCAACACCGACATCCCTCGAGACGCAAAGATCTCAGTTGCCAGCACGGGCCTCCTGTCGCTCTGCCATCGACGCTGAAACACGGCACAGTGCACGCACTTATTTTCCTCTTGTGCAGTCAGCCGTTTGCTTCACACATTCTTCGACGGAATGACGTTCACAAAAGCACGCCACAAAAGCCACTGTGATCGCACAAGCTCTTGCGACGAGCGTCGGTGTGTGCATGCATCCGCTGCCCACACGTGCTGGCAGGCAGCCTGCAGCCGCTGCCCTCGTGCCAGTCCATCGGCTCCAGCACGGAAATGAGAAAACGGCCCATTCCCGATGCACTTATTCCCACCGGCAGCACCAACACGCTGGTCGCCAGCCGTCATTCCTCAGCACATCCAGGAATGCCGAAAATTGACGTGGAGCTGTCAGTCAGCAATGCCACAATCCCCGCACACATGTCGGCTCCACCAGAGAAGACACACAAGTCACAAACAACACCCTTCACATATCTCCCAAACATCATTCCGACACACCGCGACACGCCAAACAGAAGTATTCGTCACCCCAACGCACCTCCCCACACAATCACATAGTCCATGCACCACGCACGGCAGCGGCTCACACGCAGTCAAACAAAAGTTCCTCGGATCAGTGGCCTCCACGTGCTGCGGTGGGAAGTAAACAAAAGAGACGAGCGGCCAAACCCCAAAAGAGTGCCACGACTGGCCGCAACTCAACGGAACGCAGCCACACAAATGAATTCAGTCCTAATGCACTCAGCCTCCCACCTTCCCCACAAAAACTGCAAAGGATTGAAAACAAACGCACCGTCCAATAAACTCTTTGCGCAAAGCCAAAAGAAGCCGCAGTGCCTCCTGCTGCCCTCACAGTCCGTTGATGACGCCTGGATGCGGATGGTCACCCATCGGTACTTCCAAACGACGCCGCACACCCGCGACGCATCCTGCGCTCTGAGACATGCGGCCCTCACTATCACCAGAGACGCCCACGCACCGTCAGCACGCAACAAATCGTCAAGGAACGAAGGATAAGTCAGACTGACAGCAAGACACCCGCCGACAAGTCACATCGCAGGCATCATCACAAGCAGAACCAAAAGCAATGCAGGCCGCAGAGTAACGTGCATCAACTGACGCATGGCGTATGTAAAAGAAAAAAACTCAGTGGCGCTACAAGAATACAAGAGGCTGACACTCTCTCAGCAATAAAGGAACAGTATAATAATACACAAAAAGCAAACAATTTAGGCGTCCACCGTCAAAGCAAGCCACAAATCAAATAAAGGGCAATGAAATGGGTGCACTCAACCACACCACAAGTAAAACAACAAAAAAGAAAGCCGAAGCGTGGGACGACCAGCGCACACACTCTCATTACTCCCGTAAAGCAAAACACACACACAGAGGGAGAGAGAGAGAGGTCGCCCACTCAATGCAATAAAAACAAAACAGAAACAGTTACGGTGCTCCGCCCATGCAGCCAGGCAGGACGGCAGCGGTGCGTGTCGTGCAAAAGAGAGCACCAACGGGCCTGCATGGGTGTGCATGCATATATACAATGGACACATTATGTGTGTGCCTCGTGGGGTGAGGTGAGGGCGAGAGTCCATGCAAGGGGACACACACAGAGAGAGAAGGACGAGTGTGTGTGCGGGCGGTGCATGGCTCTCTCCCTCACTCTCACGCGGCCACCACCGCAGCAGCCGCAACAACAAGAAGAAGCAAAAGAGGTGGTGTGGGAGACCGCGGTGCTGCCGTCACTGTCGCCATGAGAAGCTGTGTCACGTGTTTTGTTGTCTGTGGTTGGCGCTGCTGTGGATCCTGCACTCTGAGGTACCGTATCATATTTTTTGGCTGATGCAGCTTCACCATCGGAATTCATGCCGGGTGACGTGGCGCCTTCAATGGATTGTCGGTTCGGATGATTGCTGGTTGGAGTGCCTTCTGTGCCAGTGTCAGACCGCACGGCTGTAGTTATCGTGGTGCTGTTGTCGCTGCCGCCAGAAACGGTTGTGCCAAGTGTGTTACGGGCGGTGGCTGCTGGTATTGCTTGCGATTGGCTTCCAGCAACAGTTTCATGTTCCGCTCCTTCTTGCAGTAGTGCTTTGCCGGATCGTTCGTTATTGTTGGAAATGTCCTCCGCAGCGCGCCCTTTTCCTAGAGCAGAAGTCGGACCATTTCCAGTTGTAGAAGTGGATGAAGAATGTGTTTGTTGTTGACTGACAGCTGGTATATCTTGTGTGACACCTGCGCCAGTTGCGGCTTTATCCTCCGGTGAGTCCTCTTCGGTGTCCCCTTTAGGTGTTGTTTCTCGCCCCACCACTGGCGTCAGTGCCGCTGTCGATGCTGCCTGTTCCACTGTGCCTTCCTGCTCCTTCGCCCCTCGGTCTGCTGCTGGTGGATGGCTGTCGCTCGTGGAAGATACGCCCAATTGTTCTTCATTCACGGTGGTTATTACTTCACCCTCCGCAGTCGCAGCATCATCACCACAAACACCACCACCATTTTCTAATTCTGTTTTTGCGTTGGGCGACTGTTCTGGCGCACTGAGATCGCTTTTCCCTCCTGTTCCCGCATCAGTGTGGTGCGAAACTTGAGGCAATAATTCATGCTGATCCTGTACGACTTCACGCCCCTCTTTTGCAAGAGTTAAGGCATCCTTGGATTCAGTTAAACCCACACCATCACCAACACCGGGAAGTGAAGGTTTGCCACCCGTAGGAGCAGAACCCGGCAAGTGACTTCCACCGCTCACAGAGCTTCCATCAGTCACAACTCCATTATCACCATGACCCCCAACTGGGGAAGGAGGTTGACCAACACTCCCAGCAACACCTTGGCCGGAATGCTCACGATCCTCCCCGGTATCTGCCGACACCAAAGAATACCCGCACCACAGCACGCAGAGGGCACACACCAGCAGCACACGGCCAGTCATCATCGCCACCACTCCTGTCACTTGCGTGTAGCCTTCAGCAAAAGTAACACCACGTCAACAGAGAGGAAAGTAAAAAGAAGACACAGCCGCTACACCACCGCACAGCAACAAATGGCAGCACCCCAGCAGCAGCAGCGCACACACCACGAGACAGATGGAATCAGTACGATTGCAGAGCTCGCACACCGCCCCGCAAACCACAAGTTTGAAAAGCAATAAAAAACAATAATTAAAAAAGAAGACAAACCCAGGGCTCCAGTGCGCATGCTTATGAGTGTGTCCGCGATACGTTCAACGTGACGGATGCGGGGCACAACGCGGAGCACACAGCACGGCAGCAGAAGCAAGTGAAGCAAAACAAGATCATTATTTCCTCTTATTTTGTACAGTGAACCACAACACACGCGCACAAATCCCCGCGGTTGAGTGCTGGCACGCACAGCCCGCACACAACTCTTCAGCCCACAGTGGTGTACGCCAGCGCGGATGCGGCGAGCACCAGCGGGGCACACACCCACGCAGAGCTGCTGAGGCTGCCGTCGATTTCGCGAAAACGTGACGGTGCGCGGGTGGTCGACACAGTTGGCGCCTCTGTAGTCGTAGTACTTGGTGCCTGTGTTGTAGTGGTCGAGGTCGTGGTTGGTGGCTTTGTCGTCGTGGTCGTTGTCTGAGCAAAAGCTTCAGACTCCATATTTGTTTGTTCTGCGGATGTACTCGTGCGACTTTGTTGCTCCTTCGTACCCTCTGCCTGTACTGTATTTTTCTCGTCATCTGGTTGTGGTTCCAAAGCAGACAAACGTGTTTCATCTCTGTCAAGCATTCCCAGTTCCGCAGAGGAACCCAAGCCTGTCGACCCTGCCTGAGCGGCCCCCTCAACTGTTACAACTTTTGCAGTGGAAGAATGACTACCGACGCTATCGTGAGTATCAACCGACATAGCAGTTGGTGGCTTTGGTGGAGGAGGCTGTATGCCGCTCTCTTTTTCTTGAGCACGATTTTCATTATCCTTCAACTGAGTCTCTGTCACGCACACGGACGGGCAGCAGCAGCACAGGGCAAGCAACAACAGGGCGCACAGCAGACGGCACGTCATCATCATCGTGAGTGTGGTCGTTCAGTGGTGTGGAGCTTATCTGCACAGTGAGGGACATGGAGAGCAACAGGGGAGACGAGAGGTGCGGCAGACACACACAGAGGGCACACCACATGAGGAGAGGGCAGCAGCCAGGCATGCACCGTACGCCGCACACCACGCACGACACACACTCCAATCCACGGCTGCAGGCACACACACACAGCCCTGCTGCAACACCAACACACAGATGGAGGAGGAAGAAGCAAGCAGGAGCGGCACACACGAAGGTGCAGCGCGCACAGCAACACAAGAGCATAGTAACAATAAAAGAAGAAGATCCCCGCACACCACGCGGATTGTTGGTCCACGGAAAGTGCAGCCAATATTCATCACAAAAACACTTCAGTTGCCTTCGTCCACATTCATCGCACTCAATTTCATGCAGGCCGGCCACCACCGCAGCAGCCGCACACGTAAAAACAAGCGCAAGGAATGGAATAATGCAAGCAATCATTTATTTGTTTTTCTGTTTGGATGTTGGCGGATGTCTGCATGCTTTTTTTCATTTTGTTTTTTCAGAGAGCAAACCTTCATGCCTGGATCGTGTGTTTCAAGAATTTCCGCAAGGTGCACAATTATTTATTTTTTCCTCTGGTGAATGTTTCTTGTGTTGGTGCAGCCAATAATTCAATTTGTGTTGTTCCTGCCTTTCGCTGGTAAAGTGCTGCAATAGATGTTTGTGTTTCCCTTCGTTGCTGTGGCACCTGATTCCTCATCGTTTATTGTGGTGGTAATAAAAATATGTGAGTGGACTCCCACGCACCAGAACGCACCTTCGCTCCTATTTATTGGTGCATGGAAGGGCATGTCTGTTTGGTGGTGTCTCGACCATATATTTTGTGGGCGTACATTCCCCTGCAGGCTGAGGGCGGGATGACGCTCCGTCGCGGTGCACTTCCCTCGCATGCCGCCCACTCTGATTCATCATGCATCACCCCCTCACATACTCCGTGGTGCCACACCGCTGGTATTATTGCAGCCGCCGTGACTCCGCATATTTCACGCATTTGATTGTGCCACAATACATCCGCCCGTGTGGCCGCCGCATCCAAACAGCGGTGCCCAACACCGTGAGCGGCAGTCCACATCCTTGCATGTCCCAACGCAGTGGTGTTGGACTGTCAGCCAGGCGTCAGACAACAAGAGAGTCTTGTGCTGGCAGCACAACACACGGAGCTGCAGTGAATGACTCGGGCGGCGACGCATCCATTTGTCGCAAAGCAGTAAAAAGGAGTCGGGCAAAATAATGCCGGCAGCAATCACGACACCATGTCCACAGCCAAAGCATGCGACATGATGTGTGTCTCACTGCTGCTGTGAAATGCCTGCAGACGACGTCACTAGTGGAGGCACACCACCCATGATCAGCGGACAGACAATAATCGGCATGGGAGACCACAAAAGGCAGCAACAACGCCAACAGCAGGAGCTGATCTCTCTCTCCCTCTCTCTGTTGCCTCCGAGAAGTGATTATTCCACCAGCCACAGCTCACTGTGCCATCGTGACACTCCATGCACGTCGTGGCTGTGTCAACACATCCTGCTCCCTGCAGCGCCTCAAAGATGCCTCACTCCGCCCACCAAGTGCGTCGATGCGGGCCGTGCCTGCGCTGCTCGTCAGGACCACAACGATGTGAGGGTCACCGAGTCGCAGCATGTTTGTTGTGACGTTGTTGCATGGCACCTGCACACACACACGCAGCGCCTGCATCCCTCCCTGTTGTGTCCGCTCTCTGCCGGAGTGGCCACACACACGGGCAGCAGCAAAATCACTTCACCCTCGACCATCCAAAATCAGCACTGACATCCCTCGAGACGCAAAGATCTCAGTTGCCAGCACGGGCCTCATGCCGCTCTACCATCGACGCTGAAACACGGCACAGTGCACGCACTTATTTCCCTCGTGTGCAGTCAGCCGTTTGCTTCACACATTCTTCGACGGAATGACGTTCACAAAAGCACGCTACAAAAGGCCACTGTGATCGCACAAGCTCTTGCGATGAGCGTCGGTGTGTGCATGCATCCGCTGCTCACACGTGCTGGCAGGCAGCCTGCAGCCGCTGCCCTCGTGCCAGTTCATCGGCTCCAGCACGGAAATGAGAAAACGGCCCATTCCCGATGCACTTATTCCCACCGGCAGCACCAACACGCTGGTCGCCAGCCGTCATTCCTCA
>NW_001849469.1:59057-112173 GCF_000209065.1 Trypanosoma cruzi
CACGCGGCCCTCATTATCACCAGAGACGCCCACGCACCGTCAGCACGCAACAAATCGTCAAGGAACGAAGGATAAGTCAGACTGACAGCAAGACACCCGCCGACAAGTCACATCGCAGGCATCATCACAAGCAGAACCAAAAGCAATGCAGGCCGCAGAGTAACGTGCATCAACTGACGCATGGCGTATGTAAAAGAAAAAAACTCAGTGGCGTTACAAGAATACAAGAGGCTGGCACTCTCTCAACAATAAAGGAACAGTATAAAAATACACAAAAAGCAAACAATTTAGGCGTCCACCGTCAAAGCAAGCCACAAATCAAATAAAGGGCAATGAAATGGGTGCACTCAACCACAAAATCAAAAAGGAAAACAAAACAAAAAGCCGAAGCGTGGGACGACCAGCGCACACACACTCTCATTGCTCCCGTAAAGCAAAACACACACACACAGAGAGAGAGAGAGAGGTCGCCCACTCAATGCAATAAAAACAAAACAGAAACAGTTACGGTGCTCCGCCCATGCAGCCAGGCAGGACGGCAGCGGTGCGTGTCGTGCAAAAGAGAGCACCAACGGGCCTGCATGGGTGTGCATGCATATATACAATGGGCACATTATTGTGTGTGCCTCGTGGGGTGAGGTGAGGGCGAGAGTCCATGCAAGGGGACACACACACACAGAGAGAGAAGGAAGAGTGTGTGTGCGGGCGGTGCACGGCTCTCTCTCCCTCACTCTCACGCGGCCACCACCGCAGCAGCAGCCGCACACGCAAGAAGAAGAAGAAGAAGCAAAAGAGGGGAAGTGGTGTGGGAGACCGCGGTGCTGCTGTCGCTGTCGCCAACCTTTTCATTATCGCCAGTTTGGCGTTTTTCTGTCGCTGCAGCATCCGGAGTTCGAGCATCCTCAGATGTCTTCGTCCCTGTGGAGCGTTCCTCCTCAAAAGGGGAAGGTTCTTCGCTTGTAGATGGCTCAGCTTCTTGTTCTTTACTGCCAGTTGATGTACTCTGCGCCGTACCTTCCGTAGAGGCAGAATATTCTTTATTTTCCTTTTGTAGTTCGGGTAGGTTCGTGGATGTATCCGTGCTTTAGCTTTCATTTGTCTTTTGTTCCGGAGTTAACACTTCATTTTGGGTTTTGTGCTCCGGCGGTACTGTGTTTGGCACTGTCGTTTGGACCGGTTCACTGCTTTCTGATTCTGTAACTGGACTCTTTAATAAGTCTTCTTTTCTGGGGTTGTGTGGATCCTCGTTTCCAATATCTTGTGTTCCCAATGAGGACTGACCTGCTCCACCCTTACTGTTCTCGCCAACACCTTCACCCTTTGTGAAGAAGAAATGTGTGGCTGAGGTGCTGATGGCGGTTGTGACTGTTGCGGTTGCTGTAGTACATTTACTTACGATTTTGGCGGTTGCCCTACTTCCTGTTCTTTATTTTGTATTTCTGGCTTTGTTTTTCCTTGTTCTGGAGCATTTTTCAAACGTTCTTCTAATTGCTCTGAAGAGCTTCTATCTTCACCCTCCACTCCAGGAGCAACAAAAAGTTGATCATTTTTAACTTCTTTTCCTTCCAAGGATTTTCCTTCAGACTTTTCGGTTGATTGATTAACATTGGGCAAACCTTTTTTGGATCTGAGCTATCTGATCCCGGCGTTGAAGTTCAAGTCAACCCCACAGCAACTTTACCACCACCGGCAGGAATCTCCACCACCTCCTCGTCACATCTACCGCCGGCACCGCACCACACGGCCGGTCATCATTACTCCTGTCACTTGCGTTTAGCCTTCAGCACAAACTAACTCCCCGTCAACGCAGAGCAAAAACAAAATGGGAGACACGTCACGCAATCACGCACCGTCACCGCACAGTCACAAATGGCAATGAAAACACCATGAGGCAGTTGGAATCAGTACAATTGCAGAGCTCACAGAATGCCCTGCAAATCAGAAATAATACATAAATAAAAAGCAGTAAAAAAGGCACAACAGCAGAGTTGAGAGTCCGGTAAAATTCCCCAAAAGTAAAAAATAAAAAATCGATCAGGGACGTCCTTTATTTTATGTGCCAAGCAGCGCAACGTAAACGACCACTAGTTTTTATATAAGTAATGTCTGCAGTAAAAAATCAAAAAAGATCGTGCTTTTCCGTGAGCCCATACAACTTTCCTCACATTTCGTGCGTCACCCAGTCTTTTCTTCCAATCCTCCTTTCGTGCAGTCCGTGGGACGCAGAGCAATGAGGCCGGCACCGCGTATGGGCAACGGAAGGAAACAAGAGGAGAAGCACGTCACTCATGACGAAGTGCAGCAAACGAGCATTGGGGGAAAACACAGAGATGCTGATTATTCCAATAGGGCAAAAGCAGCAAAAACAAATAAATAAAGAAAATAAAAAAACTTAAATTATTGACACAACTCATTGAGTGATGCTGGCAAGCTGCACAGTTATTGCTCCACGAAAAGCCGCAATTCCACCCTCCCTCACACTTCAGCAAAACGCCGCAGTGCCCCACAGTCCCAGAATCAAAAGCAACATCACCCGAGACGCACACCCATGCACGATGCTGTCACCAATTTCAGCCATGGACAACAAATCCGTGAGATGCCCCTGCTCACAAAAACCGTTGCTCACAAGTGATGCTGCGTCGTACTCCGATGGGATCTTGGTTTCCCCAGGCGCTGTGCTCGAAGAAGTCGGTGCGGCATCAGCGCCACCCGACACGTTACCCCTCGTTCAACATTTGCTAGGGCTGTGCTGGGCTCAGGCGTGGCTGTTGTACCATCCAAAGGCATTAGATCACTGTTGCTGAGTGAATCGGGGCCGCTTTCCGTGCCCACGGCAGCGCAGGCATAAGTGTCCTATTCATGGCCAACGTCTTGTTATTCGCTGGCAACTGTGTTGGCGGTGGGCGGCTTGTCTTCTCTCGCTGTGCGTGCGTCTGGATCCGCCGCGCCGCCAATTTACTCCCCTGACAGCGAAGCTCCCTGTGGGGCCTCACCGCACAGCAGCTGGCAGCCTTGCATGCACCTGCCGAGCGGAGAGTCCTGCCACAGAGCATGGCCTCGGACACTTCCCAGTTCCCCGCCTGGCAGCAGCATCCCAATCGCCCACACGAGTCCCTGTCGCCACAGACTCCCATTCGGCGATTGAGGCACTCCGCCTTGGACCGCTGGCGGCGCACGACTGCGTTACCGAAGAGATTTGCACCGTGCCGCATTCACTAGTAGATTGAGCTCACCCTGTGGATTTTATATTTTCCCATCACACTGCGGTATTCCACGCAACGTGACAGCGGACGCTGATGCCGTCATGGCACGATTGCACGATCCCTCCCGCAGGACTGCGTCAATGCCTGGCACGTGGACTTCCTCACTGCAGTGAAGAGGTTATAATGGAAGGATGCCCAGGAGGAAAAGGAAGGCGCGCACACCGCGTGACAGGCGCCTGTCGGTGTGGCGAGGACTCTGTTCCTGGTGTTGACCCGGACATCGGTCCCCGAGTGGCGGCACCGCGCACAGGCGCGATGCGACTCCTGCCCGCTCTTCGACAGGCCTGCACGCGCCCTGCGGATCACAAGGAACCCTCTGTGTCGGTGGTGCCGTCCCTCCCTGACTGCGGTGACCGGCCCGCCTCTGCCTCCGCCGGAACCTCTTCCCGACGTGAGCACCGCGACTCCTTGTCGACCAGCGAGCGGCGGATTGACGTCCTCCTGCCCAACCTGCGGCTGAGTGGGCTCGTCCGTCCACAGTATGAGGGCACATGCCGGACGTGCTCAGCCTGGCGTTATAATAGTTTGCGAGGGCCTCCCATGCGGATGCCACAATGGCGCCACCGTCTTCTTAACAGGCGCCTCGCGCACAGGTCGCCACCGAAGTTGCCAAGCATGCCAGCAGGCAACACACGCAGGAGGCACAAATGCGGGCACTCGAGATGGACCAGGCTCTTCCGCCACCGCCTCATCACGGACGCCACGGGCTGCTGATCCCCGACGGACCACGGGAGACTCCGCCTCATCCACTGCGGGAATGGCCTCGTCGTTGGGAATCTGGACTGCGACTGTTTGTGACTGCCCCAGCCCGCACGACGGAATACTTGCCACTTTTGTACGGACGGCCCTTGCGCTACTCACTCGTTATTGTAGCAGCATACAACCAAACAAGATAACAAGCTGCTTTGTGGTGAATATTGGCTGCACTTCCCGTGGACCAACAATCCGCGTGGTGTGCGGGGATCTCCTTTTTTATTGTTACTTTGCTGTTGTGTTGCTGTGTGCGCTGCACCTTCTTGTGTGTGTGCGCACCCTCCGTGAGGGGTGCCGACACGACGGACCGCTCTCGCCGCATGTACATGCGGTGGAGCCTTGTGTGCCGCTCCTGTTTGCCTCTCCCTCCTCCACCTGTGTGTTGGTGCTGTTGCGGCAGGGCTGTGTGTGTGTGTGTGCCTGCTGCCGTGGATTGGAGTGTGTGTCGTGCGTGGTGTGCGGCGTACGGTGCATGCCTGGCTGCTGCCCTCTCCTCATGTGGTGTGCCCTCGGTGTGTGTCTGCCGCACCTCTCGTCTCCCCTGTTGCTCTCCATGTCCCTCACTGTGCAGATCAGCTCCACACCACTGAACGACCACACTCACGATGATGATGACGTGCCGTCTGCTGTGCGCCCTGTTGGTGCTTGCCCTGTGCTGCTGCCCGTCCGTGTGCGTGGCAGACGCTGAGCCTGAAGTTGATGTTCAAGGTTCTTCCAGTACGGCAACGACGAATAAAACGCAGCCACCAGACCCCAAAGGGAAGGCCGACCTCAAACCTGATGTAGGTGTCGTTCCACCGCCTCCACCACAGCCACCGACTACTATGCCGGCTGCTGCCAATGGAAGCGGCCCCAGTCAATCGAACTCTGCAACAGTTGTAGCACCACCGTACCCCGGTCATTCAGATCTTTCAACAAAGGGACCCGTCGCAAAGCCGGGAGATGATGGCGGAGAGGGGCCGGGATCTAACAGTACGGCAGGTCTGGTACCAAAAGTAAGTACCGAACCTAATAAATCACTGACAGAGGTTACGAAAGAGCAACAAAGTCGCACTAATACATCCGCAGAACAAAAAAATAAGGAATCTGAAACTTCTGCTCAGACAAACACCACGACCACGACAAAGGCACAAACTACGACGACCATCACTACACCAGAGGCACCAAGTGCTACGACTACAGAGGCGCCAGCTGTGTCGACCACCCGCGCACCGTCACGTCTTCGGAGTGTCGACGGCAGCCTCAGCAGCTCTGCGTGGGTGTGTGCCCCGCTGGTGCTCGCCGCATCCGCGCTGGCGTACACCGCTGTGGGCTGAAGAGGTGTGTGCGGGCTGTGCGTGCCAGCACTCAACCGCGGGAATTTGTGCGCGTGTGTTGTGGTCCACTGTATAAATAAGAGGAAATAATGATCTTGTTTTGCTTCACTTGCTTCTGCTGCCGTGCTGTGTGCTCCGCGTTGTGCCCCGCATCCGTCACGTTGAACGCATCGCGGACACACTCATATGCATGCGCACTGGAGCCCTGGGTTTGTTTTTCTTTTTTAATTATTGCTTTTTAATTTCTTTTTAAATTATTGTTTTTTAAACTTGTGGTTTGCGGTGTGGTGTGCGAGCTCTGCAATCGTACTGATTCCATCTGTCTCGTGGTGTGTGCACTGCTGCTGCTGCTGCTACCGCGGTGCTGCCGTTTGTTACGGTGCGTGGCTGTGTGACTTGTCTCTCCTTTTGCTTTCACTCTACGTTGACGTGTTGTTAGTTTGTGCTGAAGGCTACGCGCAAGTGACAGGAGTGATGGCGATGATGATGACTGGCCGTGTGCTGCTGGTGTGTGTCCTCTGCGTGCTGTGGTGCGGTGCCGGCGGTAGATGTGACGAGGAGTGTTTGCAGGATGACTTCGGCGATAAGTCATATGTGGATGCTTTGAATTCACTGGCGAATAAGACTAACGATGAGCTTAAGGAGGAATGCTGTGAAGCATCGAGGATAAAATAACGTATTTAAATACGTTGAATGACATTATTGCAGATGCGCTGACGGACGAAAAGACGAAGGAAGGCAAAGAAGCTCACAGAGAGCTTGGCGGCTCGAAGGATATGGGGGCGTCAGTTGGCAGCCCAACAGCGAAATATCCAAAGGCTGCTGGCACGAAGAATGTCGGAATGTCACCTCATCTTTCTCTTTCCTTGAAGGTGGATGGTGGTGTTGACGCCCAAATTCACAGCCCAGCGTGTGGTGCTGGCCACCAGCCGCATTCCGATGACGGTCGCAGTGAAGCAGGGCAAAGGAATCACCCAGAGGCGGAGCGCTGCAGCACAGTCCAAGCAGCCTCGGGTGGACGCAGTCATGTGCCTAGAGGTGACGCAGCGGCGGAAAGCTCGCATCAACACAGCGTGGAATTGAAAAGAAAAAAGTTCTACGACAAGGACGAAAGGACAGAACAAACGGGACTGAAGGTGACAGAGGCACGGAAAGGCACGGACGGAGCACCAGCACCACCACAAGATCCAATGAATATGTCTGAATCACAAGAGGATAAATGCCGGAGAGTAGCCGCACCCGAAACAAGCCACGCAGAATACATCTTCAGGCAGCAGCCAGAACCAAACAGCTCAGTCTTCATTTCCCAGTGGTAGTGGAACCACCGGCAGCTCGGATAACAACGGCACATAAAAGACCTCCAAATGCAAAAGCGCCTGGTGCCCCACTGAAAGATGAAGAGCAGAACCGTGAGAGTACAGCTTGGAATGAAGACACAACAACAGTTGGATCCGCCGCTGTGCAAAATAGTACGATGAAACCTGGCGACAGTGACGGCAGCACTGTGGTCTCCCATACCACCTCCCCTCTTGTGCTTCTTCTTCTTGCGTGTGCGGCTGCGGCTGCGGTGGTGGCCGCGTGAGAGTGAGGGAGAGAGAGCCGTGCACCGCCCGCACACACACTCGTCCTTCTCTCTCTGTGTGTGTGTCCCCTTGCATGGACTCTCGCCCTCACCTCACCCCACGAAGCACACACAATAATGTGCCCATTGTATATATGCATGCACACCCATGCAGGCCCGTTGGTGCTCTCTTTTCCACGACACGCACCGCTGCCGTCCTGCCTGGCTGCATGGGCGGAGCACCGTAACTGTTTCTGTTTTGTTTCCATTGCATTGAGTGGGCGACCTCTCTCTCTCTCCCTCTGTGTGTGTGTTTTGCTTTACGGGAGCAATGAGAGTGTGTGTGCGCTGGTCGTCCCACGCTTCGGCTTTTTGTTTTGTTTTTTTTATTGTTTTATTGCTTTTCTTGTGCTGTGGCTGAGTGCACCCATTTCATTACCCTTTCTTTTCAATTAGTGGCTTGCTTTGACTGCGGACACCTAAATTTTTTTTTTTTGTATTATTATATTGTTCCTTTATTGTTGAGAGAGTGTCAGCCTCTTGTATTCTTGTAACGCCACTGAGTTTTTTTCTTTTATATACGCCATGCGTCCGTTGTTCCACGTTACTCTGCGGCCTGCATTGCTTTTGGTTCTGCTTGTGATGATGCCTGCGATGTGACTTGTCGGCGGGTGTCTTGCTGTCAGTCTGACTTATCCTTCGTTCATTGACGATTTGTTGCGTACTGACGCCGCGTGGGCGTCTCTGGTGATAGTGAGGGCCGCATGTCTCAGAGCGCAGGATGCGTCGCGGGTGTGCGGCGTCGTTTGTAAGTACCGATGGGTGACCATCCGCATCCAGGCGTCATCAACGGACTGTGAGGGCAGCAGGAGGCACTGCGGCTTCTTTTGGCTTTGCGCAAAGAGTTTATTGGACGGTGCGTTTGTTTTCAATCTTTGCAGCTTTTGTGGGGAAGGTGGGAGGCTAAGGGCATTAGGACTGAATTCATTTGGGTGGCTGCCTTCCGTTGACATGCGGCCATTCGTGGCACTCTTTTGTGGTTTGGCAGCTCGTCTCTTTTGTTTACTTCCCACCGCAGCACGTGGAGGCCACTGATCCGAGGAACTTTTGTTTGACTGCATGTGAGCCGCTGACGTGCGTGGTGTATGGAGTGACGAATACTTCTGTTTGGCGTGTCGCGGTGTGTCGGAATGATGTTCGGATGACATGTGAAGGGTGTTGTTTGTGATTTGTGTGTCTTTTCTGGTGGAGCCGACATGTGTGCGGGGATTGTGGCATTGCTGACTGACAGCTCCCCGTCACTTTTCAGCATTCCTGGATGTGCCGAGGAATGACGGCTGGCGACCAGCGTGTTGGTGCTGCCGGTGGGAATAAGTGCATCGGGAATGGGCCGTTTTCTCATTTCCGTGCTGGAGCCGATGAACTGGCACGAGGGCACCGGCTGCAGGCTGCCTGCCAGCACGTGTGAGCAGCGGATGCATGCACACACCGACGCTCATCGCAAGAGCTTGTGCGATCACAGTGGCTTTTGTGGCGTGCTTTTGTGAACGTCATTCCGTCGAAGAATGTGTGAAGCAAACGGCTGACTGCACACGAGGGAAATAAGTGCGTGCACTGTGCCGTGTTTCAGCGTCGATGGCAGAGCGACAGGAGGCCCGTGCTGGCAACTGAGATCTTTGCGTCGCGAGGGATGTCAGTGCTGATTTTGGATGGTCGAGGGTGAAGTGATTTTGCTGCTGCCCGTGTGTGTGGCCACTCCGGCAGAGAGCGGACACAACAGGGAGGGATGCAGGCGCTGCGTGTGTGTGTGCAGGTGCCATGCAACAACGTCACAACAAACATGCTGCGACTCGGTGACCCTCACATCGTTGTGGTCCTGACGAGCAGCGCAGGCACGGCCCGCATCGACGCACTTAGTGGACGGAGTGAGGCATCTTTGAGGCGCTGCAGGGAACAGGATGTGTTGACGCAGCCACGACGTGCATGGAGTGTCACGATGGCACAGTGAGCTGTGGCTGGTGGAATATTGCTTCTCGGAGGCAACAGAGAGAGGGAGAGCTGCTCCTGCTGTTGGCGTCGTTGCTGCCTCTTGTGGTCTCCCATGCCGATTATTGTCTGTCCGCTGATCATGGGTGGCATGCCTCCACTAGTGACGTCGTCTGCAGGCATTTCACAGCACCAGTGAAACACACATCACGTCGCATGCTTTGGCTGTGGATATGGTGTCGTGAATGCAGCCGGCATTATTTTGCCCGACTCCTTTTTACTGCTTTGCGACAAATGGATGCGTCTCCGCCCGAGTCATTCACTGCAGCTCCGTGTGTTGTGCTGCCAGCACAAGACTCTCTTGTTGTCTGACGCCTGGCTGACAGTCCAACACCACTGCGTTGGGACATGTAAGGATGTGGACTGCCGCTCACGGTGTTGGGCACCGCTGTTTGGATGCGGCGGCCACACGAGCGGATGTATTGTGGCACAATCAAATGCGTGAAATATGCGGAGTCACGGCGGCTGCAATAATACCAGCGGTGTGGCACCACGGAATCTGTGAGGGGGTGATGCATGATGAATCAGAGTGGGCGGCATGCGAGGGAAGTGCACCGCGACGGAGCGTCATCCCGCCCTCAGCCTGCAGGGGAATGTACGCCCACAAAATATATGGTCGAGACACCACCAAACAGACATGCCCTTCCATGCAGCAATAAATAGGAGCGAATGTGCGTTCTGGTGCGTGGGAGTCCACTCACATATTTTTATTACCACCACAATAAACGATGAGGAATCAGGTGCCACAGCAAGGAAAAGAGGAAATAAAAACATCTATTGCAGCACCTTACCAGCGAAAGGCAGGAACAACACACACCGAATTATTGGCTGCACCAACACAATAAAAATTCACAAGAGAAAAAAAACAAATTGTGCACCTTGCGGAAATTCTTGAAACACACGATCCAGGCATGAAGGTTTGCCCTCTGAAAAAAAAAAAAAAAAACGCATGCGGACATCTGCCAACATTCAAAAAGAAAAAAAAATAAATGGTTGCTTTCTTTGTGCCATTCCTTGCGCTTATTTTTGAGTGTGCGGCTGCTGCGGTGGTGGCCGGGCCTCCATGAACTGGAGTGCGATGAATGTGGACGAAGGCCTACGGCAACTGAACTGTTTTTGTGGTGAATATTGGCTGCACTTCCCGTGGACCAACAATCCACGTGGTGTGCGGGGATCTCCTCTTTCTATTGTTACTTTGCTTTTGTGTTGCTGTGTGCGCTGCACCTTCTCGTGTGTGTGTGCGTACCCTCCGTGAGGGGTGCAGACACGACGGACCGCTCTCGCCGCATGTGCGTGCGGTGGAGCCTTGTGTGCCGCTCCTGTTTGCTTCTCCCTCTTCCATCTGTGTGTTGGTGCTGCGGCAGGGCTGTGTGTGTGTGTGTGCCTGCTGCCGTGGATTGGAGTGTGTGTTGTGCGTGGTGTGCGGCGTACGGTGCATGCCTGGTTGCTGCCCTCTCCTCATGTGGTGTGCCCTCGGTGTGTGTCTGCCGCACCTCTCGTCTCCCCTGTTGCTCTCCATGTCCCTCACTGTGCAGATCAGCTCCACACCACTGAACGACCACACTCACGATGATGACGTGCCGTCTGCTGTGCGCCCTGTTGGTGCTTGCCCTGTGCTGCTGCCCGTCCGTGGGCGCGTCAGAGGATGAGCCTGAAGGCTCTTCCAAAACGACCACGAAGAATACAACACAGCCACCAGTCCTCAAGGATAAGGCCGGCCCCAAACCTAATGTAGGTGACGTTCCACCGCCTCCTCCATCAGATCCATCACACCCGACGGCCGGTCAGCCAGGGATGCAAAGTAACGGGTCCGCTGAGCAACCGCGAAATAATGCCGGATATGGAGGAAGTTCGAACGTTACGGTACCGCAATTAAATGGCGAGCCCATTGAGTTACAGAAAGACGATAAGGACAGTATGATAGAGGACGCGTAGCACGAGTACATCCTCAGGAAAAATAGTTAAGGAAGCGGAAGACACGTCAGGGACAAAACCACCAACCACGACGACCACTACCACCACAACAAAGGCACCGACTACGAGAACGACGACCACCACTGCGCCAGAGGCACCAAGTACTACGACTACAGAGGCGCCAGCTGTGTCGACCACTCACGCACCGTCACGTCTTCGCAGAATCGACGGCAGCCTCAGCATCTCTGCGTGGGTGTGTGCCCCGCTGGTGCTCGCCGCATCCGCGCTGGCGTACACCGCTGTGGGCTGAAGAGGTGTGTGCGGGCTGTGCGTGCCAGCACTCAACCGCGGGGATTTGTTCGCGTGTGTTGTGGTCCACTGTATAAAATAAGAGGAAATAATGATCTTGTTTTGCTTCACTTGCTTCTGCTGCCGTGCTGTGTGCTCCGCGTTGTGCCCCGTATCCGCCACGTTGAACGCATCGCGGACACACTCATAAGCATGCGCACTGGAGCCCTGGGTTTGTTTTTCTTTTTAATTTCTGTTTTTTAATTATTGTTTTTTATTGCTTTTTAACTTGTGGTTTGCGGGGCGGTGTGCGAGCTCTGCAATCGTACTGACTCCACCTGTCTCGTGGTGTGTGCGCTGCTGCTGGGGTGCTGCCATTTGTTGCTGTGCGTGGTGTAGCGGCTGTGTCTCCTTTTGTTTTTCACATGTTATCGCAGGTTGGCTCCGCAGCGTTAGGCGACTCCACTGTTTGTGATGATGACTGGCCGTGTGCTCTGCGTCCTGTTTGCTCCTGCAGTGATGCGCAGCTGCTCGTGCGTGTGAGTGAGGGCTGCTGCGACGGGGTGCGTGTGCTGCCCGCGGGTGATGGCGCGGTGACTGCTGGGCACGCGCGGGGTGTGATGGCTGCGGAAGGTGGACCCGTGGCCGGCGGCTTTGGACGAAGGAGAATGTGAACTCTGAGGACAATAGCAATCAGGAAGACGAGGAGGGTGGAGGAAGCACCGCGGGTGAGGGCCGCAATCCCACCTCGGGAGGAGTACTCACTGCTCCGACGAGGCAGGACCAATCCAACAGCGACCCACTGCGAAGTAACAATTGCAATCCGTCCTGCACTGGCAGCGCGTCTGCTGCTCGGATGCGTGCAAGTGGACCGGAGTCTTTGGGTGGAGGGCACGCTGCAGGCACAGCATCCCCATGCTCCGACGCATCTCAGCAGGCAGCGGGTTGAGTGCATGCTGGTGGCGGGATGACCTCCCAGGGCAGTCAGGCTTCGGAACAAACCATCACGGGACAGTCACAGGTGCCAGGGACGGCGAAGGAAGCACCGCAGGGCGATGAAGGAGGAGAACCCGGAGCACAACACGAGGCCGACCAAACCACAAAAATGACTGTGGTGACCTCTTGCGCAAAAACAGCGGTGGAAGAGGAGAGCCGCCAGCGGGATCGCAAGATGCACCACGTCTCTACAGTGGCGGGAATGCTCATTATTATTATTTTTCCCTGCTCTTACCGACATGTCTAGCCGCACGATGTCATCAGGGTGCCGAGGAGGTGGTCGAGCGGCGACATGAGTTTCCTGCTATGAGGCAGCTGCCATTGGGAGAAGCTTTCGGCGCGAAGGTCCTTCTTGATGCCCAGCCGTTGGCGCACAGCCAGAGCGTCTGTACATTCCGGAAGCAGTTGGTGCAGTGTTTCCTGCGGGCTAATTGTTGCGCTTGTGGAGGCTGGCTGATCCTGCGGCAGCAGTGATTGCCTCCTGGCACTGCTGCTGCGGTGCCGAGTAGCGTCTGGGTTTTGTGCGCGGCGATTTCTGTGCTGTGCGGTGCTTTTTTGTGTGGGGAGGACCGTGTCGCAGCAATCGCGGTGGAGGTCGGGAAGCGGTGGAGGGCGTTCCGGATGAAAGCACCGACAGTGATCGATGTGGTTCGTGTGTCCCACCAGTGTGGCGTCACAGTGCGGGCATTTCCTCTTCCGACGCCGTGTGGAGGGCCGTCTCTCCACAGGCGGTGCGTCGGCCTCCCTTGTCGTCGGGGGAACAGCTTCCGTCCCGGTGCGGTGGGATCGTCGTTGGAGCGCATGAAAGCAGACTGTTCCGGTGATATGTTGCGGAAACGGCGTTGGTTCGTGCAGTCTCTCACAGTCCAGTACAGGCGACCCCAGAGCTCGGATTCCCCGCACCCTTCCCGTGCAGTGTGTATCTGTTCCTGTTGGTCGAGGGCTTCCTGAGTGATCAGGTGCTTGCCGCCTGGATCTGATGGCCTGGCGCCGCCAAGCAGGTAGTGGTGGGTGTCCTGATGCATGGTACTACGCCACTTGTTGGTGAGCTGGGTGTTAATGCATGACAGCAGGTCCGTGTGCCGTATGGGTGCTATTCCATGTTCCGTGTATTGCCGTGGTCTGCGTGGCATGATCTGCAAGCTCGTTAGCATGTACTCCGCAATGTTTGTAGCAAAACTGCAGCTGCACTGACCAGCCAGCACGCGTCAGTGACAAGAGACGCTGCCAGATCCGATCCTCCGTCCAGTCTGTCTGACTGAGCGGGCCCTTGGTGACGGCAGCTAGAAGGGAGTGACTCTCTGTAACCACAAGCAGGGCTTTTGCCTGTGCTGGGTACGATGGACACTCAGCCTTTCCATGGCCGGGAGCAGTGCACGGGATTCCGTCGTGCGGCTGCATGGGCGTGTGCCGCCGTTGGTACTGACCTTCTCTGTTATTTCCGAGGAATGCAGGGATGAGAGCAGTATGCCAATCCCGGCTGACTTGGGGACGTCGACACCGCCATCGGTCGCAAGTATCCACGGTCCCCAGCGATGATGTTGCACCTTGTCGCGGTGCTGGGCTCTGGTTGCGTATAGGAACTCCGCAGCAGGGCGTTGCTGCGAGCACGACGGAGACCAAGGTGACTTCACCCCCCGAGAAGGTTCCACGCCATGCCCGGTGCGGGGAGGTGAGGCGGTCTGCCTGCAGACTGTCGGTCAGAACTGCACGACCGTTTCGCAGCGGTCACTCCGTTGGTGTCACCCGTGGCGGTGACGTTCACAAGAACCCTGGCCCGAGGAGGATGGCTACATCACTGTTTGGCAGCTTAACATTGCAGGCCTCTCGTCCGTGAAAAATATCGCATTTGCTGCGCGATTGGAGCAGCGTCCACCTGACATCGTTCTTCTGCAGGAAATAAGTAACCGTGGTGACGTTGCGACGAAATTATCTGGCCATAATGACTGCCTTCAGGCCTCACTGGGCGCGGTGGTGGTGTTGCCGTTCTGGTGCGCCACTCTCTACCGTGCGAGCGCCTGTCGCTCCCCGGCACTGAACTCCTGGAGACCATTGCTGTCCGTGTATTTCCGCCGGGCTGTCGCAGCATTTGCGTGGCGAATCTCTACAACCCTCCCACAGCAATCGGTCAATAATCCGCATTTATCAATATCGTTTGTCGCTTGTGTCCGAAGAGATTATCGCGGGTGACCTGAATTTACATCGTGAACTCTGGGACAGTCATATGTACCATCAAGGACTGGAGGCAATAATTTCGCCGCTGTTCTAATCGATATGGATTTTGGGCTGGCAAATTACCCGACACAGGCAACACGGATCACACATCGTAATGTCTCGTCCCCTGACGTGACTGCGTATTGCGCCCTACGCATCTCCCACTGGACATTCGCCCCTTACATGGACTCGGACCACCGCTTAATATCTTACTTGGTCGAGATGGGCGATGGCACTCCACGACTAGCAAACACGCTGCCTTGACGGAAGAAAGCCACCTTTGCCCTGCGTAAAGCGGGTTGGCCTGCTTTTACATCGTTGTGTGAAACCCTTCTTGCCACCGCGTCCACATGGTTAGATCCTCGCGGAGGCATCTTACGAGCAGCTGAGCGCCACATCCCGCGCGGCAGCCGTGACAGCTCCAAAAAGATATGGACACACGAAATGGAACAGGCCGAGTCCGCCGCAGAAGCAGCACACGAAGCACACACATTGCCTCACCCGGAGACAGCCTGTTTTGAGCCGAATGTACCCGAAAAAAGGGAGGAACGAAATCAAGCCTTACGCCGTTGCTCCGCTGTGCTTCTGGAGGCCTGCGCGAAAAGACATGGAGCCTCACCCAGCCCGAGCTGGCGATATCTTCACGGCGTGGCGGCGTCGCACCCTCATCCTCTGGAATCGGTTGTGCTCCGCACTGAACTTGGCCGCGCATGCGCCCTGCCTCGGCAACAGGCAAATCTGCTTGTCCGTCATTTTGTGCGGTTTCACGTGCCATACCGCCTTATACTGCTGCTGCTGCTCGCTGCACTCCTTTGGTTCCTGGTGGCTGGGAAATGGATCGGCCTTTCCTGCCGTATGTACTTGACGTGACCATCCGTGACTCTTTGCTTGGCTCAGCCCCTGGCCCCGACGAAATGTTGAATGAATTCCTGCACCGTCACGGGCCCGTCGCGCGTGGCACACTTAGAACGATGATCCACAACTCCTTCGCAAACGGCAGCCTGCCTGGCTCCTGGAAAATGGGAGATGCTATTTCTATCCCCAAGCCTGGGAAGGATCCATGCCGCCCAGAGAGTTACAGACCTATCACGCTGCTCTCTGTTTTACCAAAGTTAACCGAAGGAATGATTCACCGCCGTCTGTCGGCGTTATTGCCGCACCACCCACGTCAATTTTGGATTTGCACCTCCGCGTTCTGCGTCGGACGTGGTGGCACTTGTTATCGACAAATTACTCGTGGACTGAATGAGTTTGGCATTGTGGAGCATGAGCGCCCTGGAGACGACGCCCCCACACGACGCCCTCGTCAACATCGCTTGTGGTCTCGATTGATTTTCCGACTGCGTTCGACACCACTGACCATGGGAAGTTATTCTGCATGCTTGACAGACTTCCGCGCCTTGGCCTCGAACCAAACGCTGGCTGCACAACTACCTGCGGGGCCGCTATGTTAGGGTATGCACTCGCGAACAGCACTCCCGGAAACAACTCGCCTCAGCTGGAGCACCGCAAGGCGGCGTCCCGGGACCCCAACTCTTCCTCTGCTGTGTGGATGGTCTGCTGCGCCGCCTGGGCAGCATCTATTCTGCCTCCGCATTCATGTACGCTGACGAACACACACTTGTTGCCTCAGGTGCGGACATCCATGCCTGTGCTGCGGCAATGCGACCGCTCTTGTCTCTTTTGGCCACATGGGCTGCCGAGCACAGCCTAAAAATCAACGTCGCTAAGAGCGAAGCTGCTCTATGCCACATCCCTTCGCACACACACGGTCTGACGAGGACATGGTCGATCTCCATCTTGTTAGCGGGAACCTGCGTATTCAGTCACACTCAGTGCGCTTACTGGGCAACACGTTCGATCAACTTCTTAATTCTGTTACGCATGCTTCCACCGCTGCAAAGAGGCCCATGCCACGCCGCTATCAGCTGCGTCTGGTCGCAGAGGCGGACGCGTCCCATCACACCATGCGATCCTTTTTGATTGGACACGTTCATAGTGTGCTATTTCATAATGGCGAGGCAATTGTCCCGTGACTCGCCTCCCCACACCTCCACAATATGGAGGTACGGTACCGCGACGGTAGCAAAACATTCTTGGCCTGAGCGCATCTACAGAAGACAAATCCGTCTATTTGGAGGCCAATATTCTTCCGCTCCGGAAGATACTTTGGCGTCGTGCAATCACACAATACGAACGCTATATACGCCTCCATGATCACGAGGATTTGCGTTCCCTTATCTACTCGCAACCTATGCCTTCGTCCATGCATGGGAAAGCGGCGACATCGATCCGCTTCCGAGAGATGCTGTTATTAATGGATTGCTACGCGTCTGTGACATTATTGGGACACCCCACAACCACATTCGCGCGCCTCTTGCCCAACATCGAGTTTTTCCCTGGGACACTGCGATCTGCAACAAAGTGAAATTTTATCAGCCACTGCTTGCCGAAGACGCCTCTGACGATGTCGGGCGCACGGCTTTCTATTCTACTCACTCCTCTTTGGGGGATTGTGATTTTGAATTGTGGGCGGACGGTCCTTCGTCTCTCGCTGCACTCGCGTCTGGATCCGCTGCGCTATTATATGACTCCACCACGACAAATGATCTCCCTGTGGAGGTACATCGTGCAGCAGCTGGCAGCCTCGCATGCTCATATAGGGCAGACTGCCTTGCGATCGAAAATGTTTTTAGACATCTCATACCTCCTTGTCCGGGAACCTCCCAATCGCCCACACGATTGCTGGAGGAAACGGACTCCCTCTCGGCGATTGAGGCACCTCGCGTTGCCCACCGACCGTGCGAGACCGCGTTACTGAGTAAATTGGATTATGCTGCTTTCCTTGGTGAAGCGAGGTCACCCTGTGGATTTTACATTTTCCCATCACACTGCGGTATTCCACGCAGTGAGGCCGCTGACAAACAAGCCACGATTGCACGATCCCCCTCGGAGGACTGCGTCAATGCCTGGCACGTGGGATCCCTTACCGCCGTCAAGAGGTTATAACGGAAGGATGACCAGGAGGAAAAGGAGGGCGCGCACACCGCGTGACAGGCGCCTGTCGGTGTGGCGAGGACTCTATTCCTGGTGTTGGCCCGGACATCGGTCCCCGAGTGGCGGCACTGCGCACAGGCGCGATGCGACTCCTGCCCATTCTTCGACAGGCCTGCACGCGCCCTGCGGATCAAAAGGAACCCTCTGTGTCGGTGGCGCCCTCCCTCACTGCGGTGACCGGCCCGCCTCTGCCTCCGCCGGAACCTCTTCCCGACGTGAGCGCCGCAACTCCTTGTCGACCAGCGAGCGGCGGATTGACGTCCTCCCGCCCAACCTGCGGCAGAGTGCGCTTGTCCGTCCACAGTACGAGGGCACATGCCGGACGTGCTCAGCCTGGCGTTATAATAGTTTGCGAGGGCCTCCTATGCGGATGCGACAATGGCGCCACCGTCTTCCTAACAGGCGCCTCGCGCGCAGGTCGCCGCCGAAGTTGCCAAGCATGCCAGCAGGCAAGACACGCAGGAAGCACAACCGCGGGTACTCGAGATGGACCAGGCTCTTCCGCCACCGCCTCATCACGGACGCCACGGGCTGCTGATCCCCGACGGACCACGGGAGACTCCGCCTCATCCACTGCGGGAATGCCCTCGTCGTTGGGAACTGGACTGCGACTGTTTGTGACTGCCCCAGCCCGCACGACGGAATACTTGCCACTTTTGTACGGACGGCCCTTGCGCTACTCACTCGTTATTGTAGCAGCATACAACCAAAACAAGATAACAAGCTGCTTTGTGATGAATATTGGCCCCTGGCTCAGCCGGCCACCTCAACGTGGTGTGCGGGGATCTTCTTTTTTATTGTTACTATGCTTTTGTGTTGCTGTGTGCGCTGCACCTTCTTGTGTGTGTGCGCACCCTCCGTGAGGGGTGCCGACACGACGGACCGCTCTCGCCGTATGTGCATGCGGTGGAGCCTTGTGTGCCGCTCCTGTTTGCTTCTCCCTCCTCCATCTGTGTGTTGGTGTTGCGGCAGGGCTGTGTGTGTGTGTGCCTGCTGCCGTGGATTGGAGTGTGTGTCGTGCGTGGTGTGTGGCGTACGGTGCATGCCTGGCTGCTGCCCTCTCCTCATGTGGTGTGCCCTCTGTGTGTGTCTGCTGCACCTCTCGTCTCTCCTGTTGCTCTCCATGTCCCTCACTGTGCAGATCAGCTCCACACCACTGAACGACCAAACTCACGATGATGATGACGTGCCGTCTGCTGTGCGCCCTGTTGGTGCTTGCCCTGTGCTGCTGCCCGTCCGTGTGCGTGGCAGACGCTGAGCCTGAAGTTGATGTTCAAGGTTCTTCCAGTACGATAACGGCGACTCAAACGCGGCTACCAGACCCCAATGAGACGGCTGACCCTAAAACTGATGTAGTTGTCGTTCAACCGCCTTCACCACCAGATCCATCACAGGAGACCGCTGGCCAGCCAGGGTCGCCAGGTTTGGGGTCCGTTCCGGATCAGGGAAACGTTTGCGGAAAGGGACCAGGTGTGACCCCTGGGGAACCACAATCAAATGTCGTGACCAATAATTTACAGACAGAAGGCAAGGACAGTATGACAGGAAGACAAAATGGCACTAATACATCCGCAGATAAAGCAGCTCAGGAAGCCAAAGATGCTGCCCAGACGACTACGACCACGACGACCACGACAAAGGCACCAACCACGACGACCACCACTACAACACAGGCACCAAGTGCTACGACTACAGAGGCACCAGCTGTGTCGACCACCCGCGCACTGTCACGTCTTCGCGAAATCGACGGCAGCCTCAGCAGCTCTGCGTGGGTGTGTGCCCCGCTGGTGCTTGCCGCATCCGGGCTGGCGTACACCACTCTGGGCTGAAGAGGTGTGTGCGGGCTGTGCGTGCCAGCACTCAACCGCGGGATTTGTGCGCGTGTGTTGTGGTTCACTGTATAAAATAAGAGAAATAATGATCTTGTTTTGCTTCACTTGCTTCTGCTGCCGTTCTGCGTGCTCCGCATTGTGCCCCGCATCCGTCACGTTGAACGCATCGCGGACACACTCATAAGCATGCGCACTGGAGCCCTGGGTTTGTTTTTCTGTTTTAATTATTGTTTTTTAATTATTGTTTTTATTGCTTTTTAACTTGTGGTTTGCGGTGCGGTGTGCGAGCTCTGCAATCGTACTGATTCCATCTGTCTCGTGGTGTGTGCGCTGCTGCTGCTGGGGTGCTGCCATTTGTTGCTGTGCGTGGTGTATCGGCTGTGTCTCTCTCTTTGTTTTTGCTCTCTGTTGACGTGGTGTTACTTTTGCTGAAGGCCACACGCAAGTGACAGGAGTGATGACGATGATGACTGGCCGTGTGCTGCTGGTGTGTGTCCTCTGCGTGCTGTGGTGCGGGTATCCTTTGGTGTCGGCAGTTACCGGGGAGGATCGTGAGCATTCCGGCCAAGGTGTTGTTGGGAGTGTTGGTCAACCTTCTTCTCCAGTTGGGGGTCATGGTGATAATGGAGATGTCACTGATGGAAGCTCTGTGAGCAGTGGAAGTCACTTGCCGGGTTCTGCTCCTACGGGTGGCAAACCTTCACTTCCCGGTGTTGGTGAGGGTGTGGGTTTAAATGAATCCAAGGATGCCTTAACTCTTGCAAAAGAGGGGCGTGAAGTCGTACGGGATCAGCATGAATTAGTGCCTCAAGTTTCGCACCACACTGATGCGGGAACAGGAGGGAAAAGCGATCTCAGTGCGCCAGAACAGTCGCCCAACGCAAAAACAAAATTAGAAAATGGTGGTGGTGTTTGTGGTGATGATGCTGCGACTGCGGAGGGTGAAGTAATAACCACCGTGAATGAAGAACAATTGGGCGTATCTTCCACGAGCGACAGCCATCCACCAGCAGCAGACCGAGGGGCGAAGGAGCAGGAAGGCACAGTGGAACAAGCAGCATCAACAGCGGCACTGACGCCAGTGGTGGGGCGAGAGACAACACCTAAAGGGGACACCGAAGAGGACTCACCGGAGGATAAAGCCGCAACTGGCGCAGGTATCACACAAGATATACCAGCTGTCAGTCAACAACAAACACATTCTTCATCCACCTCTACAACTGGAAATGGTCCGAATTCTACTCTAGGAAAAGGGCGCGCTGCGGAGGACATTTCCAACAATAACGAACGATCCGGCAAAGCACTACTGCAAGAAGGAGCGGAGCATGAAACTGTTGCTGGCAGCCAATCGCAAGCAATACCAGCAGCCACCGCCCGTAACACACTTGGCACAACCGTTTCTGGCGGCAGCGACAACAGCACCACGATAACTACAGCCGTGCGGTCTGACACTGGCACAGAAGGCACTCCAACCAGCAATCATCCGAACCGACAATCCATTGAAGGCGCCACATCACCCGGCATGAATTCCGATGGTGAAGCTGTATTAGCCAAAAAATATGATACGGTACCTCAGAGTGCAGGATCCACAGCAGCGCCAACCACAAACAACAAAACACGTGACACAGCTTCTCATGGCGACAGTGGCAGCAGCACCGCAGTCTCCCACACCACCTCCCCTCTTTCGCTTCTTCTTCTTGTTGTTGTTGCGTGTGCGGCTGCTGCTGCGGTGATGGTGGCCGGGCCTGCATGAAGTGGAGTGCGCCGAATGTGGACGAAGGCATACGGCAACCGAACTGTTTTTGTGATGAATATTGGCTGCACTTCCCGTGGACCAACAATCCGCGTGGTGTGCGGGGATTTCATTTTGTATTGTTACTTTGCTTTTGTGTTGCTGTGTGCGCTGCACCTTCTTGTGTGTATGCGCACCCTCCGTGAGGGGTGCCGACGCGACGGACCTCTCTCGCCGCATGTACATGCGGTGGAGCCTTGTGTGCCGCTCCTGTTTGCTTCTCCCTCTTCCATCTGTGTGTTGGTGCTGCGGCAGGGCTGTGTGTGTGTGCCTGCTGCCGTGGATTGGAGTGTGTGTCGTGCGTGGTGTGCGGCGTACGGTGCATGCCTGGCTGCTGCCCTCTCCTCATGTGGTGTGCCCTCTGTGTGTGTCTGCCGCACCTCTCGTCTCCCCTGTTGCTCTCCATGTCCCTCACTGTGCAGATCAGCTCCACACCACTGAACGACCACACTCACGATGATGACGTGCCGTCTGCTGTGCGCCCTGTTGGTGCTTGCCCTGTGCTGCTGCCCGTCCGTTTGCGCGGCAGAGGATTTGACGGCTCAATTGCAAGATACTGTAAGCTCCACCAACCCATCGTTCTCTGCTTCAGGAGCACCACCAGTGCCTAAGCCGGCTGCGAAACCAGAAGTTGGCGGAGAGGCTCAGTTGAAAAATGGCGAAAATGGACAAGGTTTGGCTGAACCGGGACCGAAAGCAATTGTCGCGTCCAATGAGTCACAGGGAGAAGGTAAGGACAGTATGACAGAGACGACGCGTAGCACGAGTACGTCCTCAGGACGAATAGTTAAGGAAGCGGAAGACACGTCAGGGACAAAACCACCAACCACGACGACGACCACAACAAAACCACCGACTACGACAAAGGCACCAACCACGACGACCACCAGTACAACACAGGCACCAATTACTACGACTACAGAGGCGCCAGCTGTGTCGACCACCCGCGCACCGTCAAGTCTTCGCGAAATGGACGGCAGCCTCAGCAGCTCTGCGTGGGTGTGTGCCCCGCTGCTGCTCGCCGCATCCGCGCTGGCGTACACCGCTCTGGGCTGAAGAGGTGTGTGCGGGCTGTGCGTGCCAGCACTCAACCGCGGGGATTTGTGCGCGTGTGTTGTGGTTCACTGTATAAAATAAGAGGAAATAATGATCGTGTTTTGCTTCACTTGCTTCTGCTGCCGTGCTGTGTGCTCCGCGCTGTGCCCCGCATCCGCCACGTTGAACGCATCCCGGACACACTCATACGCATGCGCACTGGAGCCCTGGGTTTGTTTTTCTTTTCTAATTTCTTTTTTTAATTATTGTTTTTTGTTGCTTCTTAAGCTTGTGGTTTGCGGTGCGGTGTGCGAGCTCTGCAATCGTACTGATTCCATCTGTCTCGTGGTGTGTGCGCTGCTGCGGCTGCTGGGGTGCTGCCATTTGTTGCTGTGCGTGGTGTAGCGGCTGTCTCTCTCCTTTTGCTTCCCTCTCTGTTGACGTGGTGTTACTTTTGCTGAAGGCTACACGCAAGAGACAGGAGTGGTGGCGATGATGACTGGCCGTATGCCGCTTGTGTGTGCTTTCTGCGTGCTGTGGTGTGGTGACGATAGCGGTACCTGTGAGTATTAGCTCCTGCGGTGGCGTGCTCAGCTGCGGAGGGAGTGCGCGATGGATGGCAGCAGAAGGACAGGAGGCAGGACGAATGCGTCCGCCGTGGAGGAATGCGTGCGTAATTGGATGGCCGTCGTCGTTGGAGGCGCCAAGGGATTGCCGTTGCCGCTGACACCGCTGAGGATAGGGGGTATGCTGCAATCCAATGAACACTCAACGAGATGCGTCACCAGCCGCGTAGATCGCCTGCCGTTAGAACGAGGAGAAGACAAGGCGGCGCGCCACCAGCGGCACCGGCAGTATGTGGAGGATCAGCGGGATGGCGTTATTTGCCGCCCGAAATGAAAACGAATGTGTCGGAGTCACACGACGCATTGAGTGGTGTTGGACAGCGGGAGGAGTCAACTGTGAATGGTTCAGAAGGCAAGGCTCGGATGCTGATGGCTCCTGCCACGGTGGGGCGCCTGGAACTCGCGCCCCAAAGGGAGCGAGCATTGCCCTCTTCGGATGGCAGTCGCGCCACCGGCAGTCGGGAAAACTAATCCGCTCAGGATGAAAAGTTGAAAGTCGCTGAGTCATCGGGGGCGGTGGGACAGAGGGAGGAGCCCAGCCCCCATCACAGCCTGCCATTGGGGGACGAAAAGGATCACAACCAACAAAACCAGCCGCAGTACCGGACGAACAAATAAGACAAACAGCAGGGGCAGGAACCGCCGCAAGGGGCAGAAGGGTCTGACAGCCGACATGAAGTTTCATGGCCAGAGAATGGCGAATGTAGCGCCAAAACACGATGCGGGTTCAAACACAACTTCTGCACAAGTACCGGGTGATGCACCACAAGAAGAATCGGGAGGAGAAGTTGCGGTAGAAGCAGCTGGTGGAGATGAGGCAGAAAGGAAGGAAGTTGCAGCACACCAAGACACCGTGCAGCATGCACCATCTCCCATTTATGAGAGGCCATCGCAGTCATCGTCCTTTTCAAATGGCGGCTTTGCTGCATTAGATTGGAAAGAGGAATGCACCGTGCAGGAGATTCCCAAACAGCCTCCACTTTCTGTCGCTGCAGAGAAAACAGAAACGTACCGGCGTGAGGACAAAGCGCCTGCTGCCGAGGCTGACAACTGCACTGCATTTCTTCCAGCTGCAGAGTTTAACGCCGCCGCCAGCACCACCACGACCAATCATAATGCGAGCCACCTGAACGGAGAGGACGCCGGACCCTCCACAGAAGAAGTGGAGAAGAAGAATGCAACAACAAAATCGAAGGCACATCAGCCGGCACAGTTACCCCCGCAGTCCACAACGAGGAGTTCACGAGGGACACCGCCACCGCCACTAACATCATAAACACAGCTTCGCATGGCGGCAGTGACAGCAGCACCGTAGTCTCCCACACCACCTCCCTTTCTTGTTTCTTGTTGCGTGTGCAGCAGCTCCTGTTGCGGTGGTGGCCGGGCCTGCATGAAATTGAGTGCGATGAATGTGGACGAAGGCCTACTGCAACTGAACTGCTTGTGGTGAATATTGGCTGCACTTCCCATGGACCAACAATCCGCGTGGTGTGCGGGGATCTCCTTTTTAATTGTTACTATGCTTTTGTGTTGCTGTGTGCGCCGCACCTTCTTGTGTGTGTGCGTACCCTCCGTGAGGGGTGCCGACACGACGGACCGCTCTCGCCGTATGTGCATGCGGTGGAGCCTTGTGTGCCGCTCCTGTTTGCTTCTCCCTCCTCCATCTGTGTGTTGTTGTTGCGGCAGGGCTGTGTGTGTGTGCCTGCTGCCGTGGATTGGAGTGTGTGTCGTGCGTGGTGTGCGGCGTACGGTGCATGCCTGGCTGCTGCCCTCTCCTCATGTGGTGTGCCCTCTGTGTGTGTCTGCTGCACCTCTCGTCTCCCCTGTTGCTCTCCATGTCCCTCACTGTGCAGATCAGCTCCACACCACTGAACGACCACACTCACGATGATGATGACGTGCCGTCTGCTGTGCGCCCTGCTGGTGCTTGCCCTGTGCTTCTGCCCGTCTGTGTGCGTTTCAGATCAATCTGCCGCTTCGTCACAGGTGACAACACCGACATCAACTGTGCCTGGAGCTAATGGAAGCGTCACCAGTCAATCGAACTCTGCAACAGGGTTCCCAAGAAAGGAGCCGGTTGTGGAAGTAGAAGAAAGTGTTGGAGGGGGAGAAGTTTTGACTGTTCAAGAATCGCCAACAGTTACGGAAGCTCCGAAAGAAGTTAAGAACGGCATGACTGGACCAATAAGTGGCAACAACATCCCTACAGAACAAACAAATAAGAAGTCTGAAGCATCTGCTCAGAAAACTACCGCTACGACCACGACCACGACAAAACCACCGACTACGACAACGACGACTACAACACAGGCACCAACCACGACGACAATCACCACTACAACAGAGGCACCAAGTACTACGACCACCCGCGCACCGTCACGTCTTCGCGAAATGGACGGCAGCCTAAGCAGCTCTGCGTGGGTGTGTGCCCCGCTGGTGCTCGCCGCATCCGCGCTGGCGTACACCACTGTGGGCTGAAGAGGTGTGTGCGGGCTGTGCGTGCCAGCACTCAACCGCGGGGAAATGTGCGTGTGTGTTGTTTTTCACTGTATAAAATAAGAGGAAATAATGATCTTGTTTTGCTTCACTTGCTTCTGCTGCCGTGCTGTGTGCTCCGCGTTGTGCCCCGCATCCGTCACGTTGAACGCATCCCGGACACACTCATATGCATGCGCACTGGAGCCCTGGGTTTGTTTTTCTTTAATTTCTTTTTTTAATTATTGTTTTTATTGCTTTTAAACTTGTGGTTTGCGGGGCGGTGTGCGAGCTCTGCAATCGCACTGATTCCATCTGTCTCGTGGTGTGTGCGCTGCTGCTGCTGGGGTGCTGCCATTTGTTGCTGTGCGTGGTGTAGCGGCTGTGTCTCCCTTTGTTTTTCTCGTGCTATCGCAGGTTGGCTCCGCAGCGTTAGGCGACTCCACTGTTTGTGATGACTGGCCGTGTGCTCTGCGTCCTGTTGGCTCCTGCAGTGATGCGCAGCTGCTCGTGCGTGTGCGTGAGGGCTGCTGCGACGGGGTGCGTGTGCTGCCGCGGGTGATAGCGCGGTGACTGCTGGGCACGCGCGGGGTGTGATGGCTGCGGAAGGTGGACCCGTGGCCGGTGGCTCTGGACGAAAGAGAATGTGAACTCTGAGGACAATAGCAATCAGGAAGACGAGGAGGGTGGGGGAAGCATTGCGGGTGAGGACCCCAATCCCACCTCGGGAGGACCACTCACTGCACCGACGAGGCAGGACCAATCCGGCAGCGACCCACTGCGAAGTGGCACTTGCAACCCGTCCTGCATTGGCAGCGCGTCTGCTGCTCGGATGCGTGCAATTGGACCGGAGTCTTTGGGCGGAGGGCACGCTGCAGGCACAGCATCCCCACGCTCCGACGCGTCTCAGCAGGCAGCGGGTGGAGTGCATGCTGGTGGCGGGAGGACCTCCCAGGGCAGTCAGGCTTCGGAACAAACCATCACGGGACAGTCACAGGTGCCAGGGACGGCGAAGGAAGCACCGCAGGGCGATGAAGGAGGAGAACCCGGAGCACAACACGAGGCCGACCAAACCACAAAAATGACTGTGGTGGCCTCTTGCGCAAAAACAGCGGTGGAAGAGGAGAGCCGCCAGCGAGATCGCAAGATGCACCACGTCTCTACAGTGGCGGGAATGCTCATTATTATTATTTTTCCCTGCTCTTACCGACATGTCTAGCCACACGATGTCATCAGGGTGCCGAGGAGGTGGTCGAGCAACGACAAAAGTTTCCTGCTATGAAGCAACTGCTATGAAGCAACTGCCATTGGGAGAAGCTTTTGGTGCCAAGGTCCTTCTTGATGCCCAACCGTTGGCGCACAGCCAGAGCGTCTGCACATTTTAGAAGCAGATGGTGCAGTGATTCCTGCGAGCCGATTGGCGTGCTTCTGGAGGCTGGCTGATCCTGCGGCAGCAGAGATCGCCTCCTGGCACTGCTGTTTCGATGCCGTGTGGCGTCTGGGTTGTGTGCGCAGCGACTTCTGTGCGGTGCGGTGCTTCTCCGTGTGGGGAAAACCATGTCACAGAAATCACATTTGAGCTCGGGAAGCGGTGGAGGATGTTCCGGATGAAATGACCGACAGTGACTGACGAGACCCGAGAATCCCGTCAATGTGGAATCACAGTGCGGACATTTCTCCTTCCGACGGCGTGTGAGGGTCCGTCTCCTTACTGGAGAGACGTCTTCCTCCCTCGCCGACGGGGGGACAGTGTCCGTCCCCGGTGCAGTTGGATCGTTGTTAGAGCGCATATATGCAGACTGTTCCGGTGAGATGTTGCAGAATCGGCGTTGGTTCGTGCAGTCTCTCACAGTCCAGTACAGGCGACCCCAGAGCTCGGATTCTCCGCACCTTGCCCTTGCGAGGTGAACCAGTTCCTGACGGTGTAGAACTTCCTGAGTGATCAGGTCCTTGCCGCTGAGATCTGATGGCCTTGTGCCGCAAAGCAAGTAGCGATGAGTGTCTTGACGAATGGTACTACGCCACTTGTTGGTGAGCTGGGTAGTAAAACATGTCAGCAGATCCGTGTGCCGTATGGGTGCTATTCCATGCTCCGTGTGTTGCCCGGTTGCCGTGGTCTGCGTCGCATACTGATCTGCAGGCTCGTTAGCATGTACTCCGCGATGTCCGTAACAAAACTGCAGGTGCACGGACCAGCCGGCACACGTCAGTGTCAAGAGACGCTGCCAGATCTGATCCTCCGTCCAGTCTGTCTGACTGAGCGGGCCCTTGTTTAGAGCCGCTAGAAGAGACTGACTGTCCGTAACCACAAGCAGGGTTTTACGCCTGTGGCGGATACGAGGGATCATCAGCTTCTCTAGGGCTAGAAGCAGTGCACGGGATTCCGTCCTGTAGCTGCATGGGCGTGCGCCGCAGTTTATGCTGGCCTTTTCTATTATCTCCGATGAGTTGAGGGATGAAAGCAGTATTCCAACCCCTGCTGACTTGGGAGCGTCGACACCGCCATCGGTCGCAAGTATCCACGAACGATGGCTGTGCAGCGCCAGAGCCTCTTCGCTGACTCTGCGCTTTTCCCTTATCAGCTCCTCTTCGTCCGTTATTGAGAGGTCTATCGGAAGTTCCACACCGATGGTGACCCGGTGAGCGGAGGCCGCAAACCAGGGAGGAATGGAGCTGCGAAAGAACCGCTCTTCGCGTGGTGAGCTCTCGGTGATGCCATAGTCCTTTGTGTATGCGTCTACGAAGGCATATAGCTCGTCCCGAGATAATGGCGAGATGCGGAAACCAGCGCGAGGCGGTGGCTCAGGCGGGGGTCTCCGCATCCAGTCCATCTGACATGCGCGTGTGTTCTCAAATATTGAGAGCCGCGCGCGCAGGCAAAGGTCGTGGAGCGGCGGCATATTAGCCTCCAGTAGTGCGGATTCCGGGTCGGCAGTGCTCGGAACTCCGCTGGCAATGCGTGCTAGAGTTGCGTACGTCTTTTGCATCTCGTCTTCCTGAATCCGTCGCTACTGCCCATATGAGCTCGCTGCCATAGCGTAATTTGGAAGCACCATATCCAATGACGAACGTGCGTAGGTCATGTGGAGATGGTCCCGCCTCTTTGTGCGCTATGCAGCGTAGCTGCGATATCCGTTGCGAAGTGGCAGCGCATTGCTTGGTGGCCGCCACATTTAGCGTCATTCGTGGATCGAGATCCATGCCGAGAAGCTTCGTAGTTCGCGATGCCCCCATGGTCATGACTGGGATTTGACATCCAGCCACTACCAGGGGCCACCTTCCTTCACGATCATAATCTGACTCCGTGTGGGGGGAGAGTGTGAACCAAGCGGCTTCACACTTTGACGGGTTGATGGCCAGGCCATTTTCCTGACTCCACGCATGCAGCTTTTTAAGAACCATGTTGGCAGTGGGAATGGCGTCTTCCCGGGACTGCCCCCTAACGATAATAGAGAGGTCGTCCGCATACATGTCTGCTGTGACACCCGCAAAGCTGTTCAGCAGATTGAGAAGTGGGTGTACGTAAAGGGAGAACAAATACGGTCCCAGCACGGACCCCTGAGGAACTCCTCGCAGCATGGGACGCCGATCGCTGTGTCTGTGGCCAACTCGTGTCTTCGCGTAGCGACCACATAGAAAGTTTCTAAGCCACCTTCTACAATCCACCCCCGGAATATTAGCCAGCAAGCGACTGAGGACTCGATGATCTATGGAGTCAAAAGCCTTGCTGAAATCAACCAGCACCAGCAGGGTCCGATGGGGTCTGTAGTGGAGTTGATTGCCAATACCGCTCTTCTTGGGAAGGCTCACTTGGAAATAATGATTTCTATTATGCTCCACTTCGTTTATCAGGTGTGCCAGCTGCATCGTCGTGGTACGCATACTACGATATGCATACTGGTGGGGGTGCGGCGTCCACACCCAAAGCAATCTCTTCAGTACCATTTTCTCAGCAACCTTACTCACAATGGAGGTAAGGCTGATGGGTCGATATGACTCAAGCAGTTCCGGCGACTTACCGGGTTTTAAGAGTGGAACGATGGTAGCGCGTCTCCACTCAACCGGAATCGTACCGGTCGTCCAACTGTGGTTAATGCAACGAAGAAGGAATCGGAGGCCCTTTGACGAAATATGTCGCAGTGCCTCACTGTAGACTTCATCCGGTCCGGGGGCCTTGCCATACGGCGTATTACGTAGCGCAGCAAGCAGTTCCGTACGATTAAAAGGTGCATCAAGAGGGGAGTGAAGATGAGCAACTAAACCAGATGTGGTGGCAGCCTCGTTTTTATCCTGTGGCTCAGAACTAGATGAGAGTGAAGAACCTGAAGTAAATGTAGCAGCAGACTCGCTGTTGTTCTGCTGCCCAAAAAGAAAAGAAGCGTTAATGTTCAAAGATGCACTCTGTCTGTTGATGCCTTTGGAAAACCTAACTGCCTTGTGAGAGGGGTGAAATGGAAGAAAGATGCGATTGAGAGCATTCGCTGCTCTCCTTGCTGTTTTATAAGTGTGTTGGCCATCTCCTAATAACATTGATGTGGGAGATGGAAGTGATGCCTTTTTTCGTCCGGAAATGTGTTTCCATGCGAGTGGCTCGCCTGGATTTAACTTGCTGATGCGACGTGGATACGTGTTGCGCAAGCGCTCTCGGAGTAGGAGGAAGAATTGACTCCTTGTCCGTTGCATTTCTGCCTCACGGTCGGGCGTCGGTAACTGTAGATAGCGGGCCTTGCTGTCGGTAGCCATCCGCTCTGCCTCCATGAGAGTGTCGTCCCAAAGCCTGGGACCGTCCTTGTGCATGCCGCGGGGGCAATGCCGTCGATACGAAGTTATAAGCGCTCTCGTGAAAGCCTTAATGCCGGTGGACTGCTTCTTATATTCGCGTGCTGGAATTTGTTCGTCGAAGTCCTTGATGAATAAATCCCACTTGCACTTCCCCCAACTGTAGAAAAACTTAGGTGCCGAAGGGGGTGCCGAAGGTATGGTATCCTTAAATGCCTGATGCAGCGTAAATGTCAGCATATAATGATCACTAAGCGGCGACACAGAGGCTGACCAATCCGGCACAGTCAAATGCTTTGACCATGTCAGATCGATACAGGATCGTTCTCTTGTGCCACGGGCATACGTGATCTCACCAGGGGTGTTAACCAAGGTGAGTCCCGCATCCGTGCACAGTTGTAAAAATTCTGCAGCAACCTCGCTTGGAGAAGACTCCAAGAATGGCTCCCACTGTGGGTGATGCATGTGGAAATCCCCGCACAGCAGGAGCGGCGACGAGGCTGGAAGGCAGTTTACTAACCGCCTGAAGGATTGCGTTACTTGCGGTGGTGGTCTCACATAGGCACTCGCTACAATAAGATCACGGTTCTGGTCCAGAGCAACCCGGACCACCACCACTTCAAGGTTGGTGTCATGCTGGGGGATGGTGAGAGGTATACGCTTGGAGCGGAGAGTTTTCCGCACCAGCACCGCCACACCGCCTCCCTTGCCGATGCGCGACTGTGCATAGAGCACATAATCTCCAGTGTGCATGCTGGCGATCTGCTCTGACGACTTCCAAGTCTCCTGAATGGCTATTATGTCTGCTCCTTGCGCCATTAATGTTGCGAGTTTTGACGGCGTGAGGCAAGAAACGTTCATCTGGAGTACTGCTATGGGGCCTGGGTTCTGCTCAATGTCTCCGCTTAGCAGTAGCTTTTGTCGTTGCGCGTCACATACGGCACGCAAACGGTATGTGTAGCGCTGACAAGCGTCGATGGAATTCAGCAGCGGATAGAAATACCGCTCCGCGGGCAGCCATGTAAATGGCTCCATCTGGTGCCCTTCCGACCCGTTTGTGCGGCGCCTCCTGCCTCTCCGCATGCAGCGGATGGGCAGCAGGCGCTTAGCTTCCTCTCTAGCAAAGAGTACTAGACCCTGGCACCACGTTGAGGTGGCCGGCTGAGCCAGGGCTGAGGATGTGTCATTCATCGCATCATCGCCGTCCGCAGCTTCAACAGCTCTCATTAGTCCAATTCAGGTGGATAATAACCGGCATTCCACATTTAGAGACACTCCGTCGCCTCCACCATTATTCGTCCGCGTCAACACATCTCCTCTACCCTCACTTCCGTACTCGTCCCTTGCGTGCCCAAAACCGGCACCGCACCACAGCACGCAGAGGACACACACCAGCAGCACACGGCCAGTCATCATCGCCAGCACTCCCGTCACTTGCGTGCAGCCTTCACCAAAAGTAACACCCCGTCAACAGAGAGGGGAGAAAAAAGATAGACACAGCCGCTACACCACGCACAGCAACAAAATGGCAGCACCCCAGCAGCAGCAGCGCACACACCACGAGACAGATGGAATCAGTACGATTGCAGAGCTCGCACACCGCACCGCAAACCACAAGTTTAAAAAGCAATAAAAAACAATAATTAAAAAAAGAAATTAAAAAAGAAAAACAAACCCAGGGCTCCAGTGCGCATGCTTATGAGTGCGTCCGCGATGCGTTCAACGTGACGGATGCGGGGCACAACGCGGAGCACACAGCACGGCAGCGGAAGCAAGTGAAGCAAAAAAAGAACATTATTTTCTCTTATTTAGTACAGTGAACCACAACACACACGCACAAATTCCCGCGGTTGAGTGCTGGCACGCACAGCCCGCACACACCTCTTCAGCCCAGAGCGGTGTACGCCAGCGCGGATACGGCGAGCACCAGCGGGGCAAACACCCACGCAGAGCTGCTGAGGCTGCCGTCGATTTCGCGAAGACGTGACGGTGCGCGGGTGGTCGACACAGCTGGCGCCTCAGTAGTCGTAGTACCTGGTGCCTGTGTTGTTGTGGTCGTCGTGGTCGTCGTAGTTGGTGCATTTGTTGTAGTGGTGGTCGTCGTGGTTGGTGCCTGTGTTGTGGTCGTCGTAGTCGGTGGTTTTGTTGTGGTCGTCGTCGTGGTCTTATTCGAAGACCCTTCAGGCCCACTCGCTGCCTCTGATGCGCACACGGACGGGCAGCAGCACAGGGCAAGCACAAACAGGGCGCACAGCAGACGGCACGTCATCATCGTGAGTGTGGTCGTTCAGTGGTGTGGAGCTGATCTGCACGGTGAGGGACATGGAGAGCAACAGGGGAGACGAGAGGTGCGGCAGACACACACAGAGGGCACATCACATGAGGAGAGGGCAGCAGCCAGGCATGCACCGTACGCCGCACACCACGCACGACACACACTCCAATCCACGGCAGCAGGCACACACACACAGCCCTGCCGCAACACCAACACACAGATGGAAGAGGGAGAAGCAAACAGGAGCGGCACACAAGGCTCCACCGCATGTACATGCGGCGAGAGCGGTCCGTCGTGTCGGCACCCCTCACGGAGGGTGCGCACACACAAGAAGGTGCAGCGCACACAGCAACACAAAAGCAAAGTAACAATACAAAAAGGAGATCCCCGCACACCACGTGGATTGTTGGTCCACGGGAAGTGCAGCCAATATTCACCACAAGCAGTTCATTTGCAGTAGGCCTTCGTCCACATTCATCGTAGACCACTTCATGCAGGCACAGTCACCACAACTGCGGCCGTACACGTAACAACAACAAGAAGCAAAAGAGGGGAGGTGGTGTGGGAAACAGCATCGATGCTGTCACTGTCGCCAGGCGCCGCTGGGTTATTCGTTTTGTCTGTGGCTGTAGAAGATGTTGTTTCCTTCTCGCTGCCATCCTCTCGTTCATGTTGGTGTTCTCCCTCCTGCACAGCGGCATGAGATGCGGAACCACCGTTCAAAGTCTCCGCATTGCCCGCGTCAGCGTCATTGGCGGCAGCAGCAGCATCCGCAAGAGAAGATGGTGAAGTTGTCTCAGCCTGACCCTCAGTTAGTGCATTCTGCCTTGCATCCGCTGTTGGTTCGGTGCCTTTTCTGCAGATCTTCTGTTGGCTTCATGGTCGCTGGGACTTCCGTTGAGGATGGCAGTGCGCTGTGTGGTGGTGATTTCGGTGGCGGTTCTGATGGGCCTGCTGGCGCCTCTTATTCTGCTGCTTTTGGCGGCAATTCCTCCCATGCTTCTTTTTTCTTCCGGTGCCGCCTCCTCCTCTGCACCTCCTTGTGCCGGCGGTTTTGGCTGTCGCAGGGGCATTGGCCGTGCTTCTCCCTGTTCTGCTGCACCGGTCGTAAACGATCGATAATTTCCAGAGAGCGACTTTGAAGCAGACTCTGTGCCCGGATGCCCAGGGGAACGACTGGTGCTTGAGGCAGACAGTCATTCGGGTGCTTCAGCTGCAGGTGCGTGCTCTGCATTGTGCGCGCTGCCAGTCAAACATTACGGATTTCTTTTTGCTCCTTTCACCACATCCCCTGGTCCTCCTGAGCCCATTCTGGCACTCCCTGTACCACGGACACACTCTGTTCAGCGTCAGTCGCTGTTTGAAGCTGCGGTGTTTGCTCTTGACTGTCGCCGTTCGATGCGCCCCGTGTGAGACCCGAGCTGGGTGCAGCCGCATGCTCTGCTGAGTCCTCGGACGGCTGCGTCGCATGTGCTGTTTGTCCTTCTGCTGGCGCTGGTGCTGGAGATCTCCGTGCGCTCTCCCCCGTCCTGAGCACGTGTGGCCCTTCTCGTTCCTGTTGTGTCCACTCGCTCTGAATATTTGTAACTGACGCGCTGCCTTTCTTTCCATCCCTCTCTTCCACGGTGAGAGTTGCCGACCCCGCAGAAAATTGTGGCGGTTGGGAGCACACACTCGACATTGACGGCTCTTCGCCGCAGCATGCTGAGCCTGCCTCCTCCCTTTCTCCTGCCTCACTTCCACCAGCGGGAGGATCGTCTTGGACGCCGGAGACAACTGCGGGCTGCTGCTTGGGGCCAACACCACCACCAGCACCCGAGACAGGAGTACTGCTGGCAGCGTCTGTATCGGCAGCAGAAGATGGAGCCATTGGTGCAGCCCCACTGCCGCTGAGCTTCAGTCCCGCTCCCTGCATCACCGACCGGTGGTTGTCCTGAATCACTGTTGAGCGTTCCGCTTGCACCAACGCCGCCGTCCTCACCGGCCGGTACCGCCGCGGCTACTCCCCGTAAGGCGGCACTCGACACGCAGTCCCTCCTCGCAAACACCACTTCGCCATCCATTCCCCTCGCAAGCCCCGCGTCGTCCATTCCACCATCAGCACAGTAGCACACAGGCCACGCGTCACCACCACCGGCACCGCATCACAGCACGCAGAGGACACACACCAGCAGAACACGGCCAGTCATCATCATCGCCATCACTCCTGTCACTTGCGTGTAGCCTTCAGCACAAACTAACTCCCCGTCAATGCAGAGCAAAAACAAAGAGGAGAAACAAGCCAAGAACCGTCCCATCCAGCAATGAGAGTCACGCACCACAACAACAATTAGGTGGGCATGGTTCAACAACAATCAAAAAAAGAAGTGCTCCTCGCCCGTGCCCTGTTCCTCACACTCTCACAGTCATTGTTACTGTTATTCCCTCTCCTCAGGCCCTCACAGGCACGCCACGCCCACTTCAACACGCGCCCCTCCAGCACACGCAGTCCGTCATGCGCTCCCGCTGCGCCGCAAAATACGCCACCTCCTCCCAGTCGAACATCTCCGTGTCCTCCACGTCCCTCACAATCGTCGGCATGCCCCGGCCGCGCAACACCCACAGCGCCACAGTGTCGTGCCGCCTCTCCTCCCCAATCATGAACGCAACACCCTACGTGTGCAGGTGCACGTGCTCCATGCGCTGCAACCACAGGCCGATCAGGTTGGCTGTCATGAACTGCATCTTGTCGTCCTCCGTGTACTTGGAGCAGACCCTCACATTCTCTCAATCCACAGTCTGGGTGCTGCGAGAGGCTGCCGAGAGGCGCTACGTGTGTGGAAGAAGCAAATGTGGGGAAACAACGGCCACCCTCACTCCCTCACACATCTCCACTTCCCTCCACTGTCCCACACAAAAGGGCGGTGTCATGGGGAAGAGATGCCCGCCGCACAGCGCATGCACGAGGGCACACGCGGAAGAAATGCCATCCACTTCGCACCGCAAGATAGTGCCATGCGCTCAGCACACACACGGCGGCAACGAGAGCGACGGGGTGCATCCAGTTACATACCGCACAGCCATTTACTTCTCTCCGCACGGCTAGTGGCGTCCCACACTCACAGTGAGGCACGGCGCACACCATCTTCTCCCTCCGAGGGCACTCAGGAGGCCGGCGCCCAGTCACCCTCGTGCCATCGCAATGGGTAGCACAAACAACCGTCGTCGCAAACCATCGGCGCCTCTAGCAGAAATGAAGAAAAAGATATGAGGGCAGTTCAGAAACACAGCCAGCAGAGGGACACCCAACGACACACGGAGGCGCACAGTGACAGTGGACACGGCACGGACAAAAAGAAGTCCGCAGGGATTTTTTAAAAAAGAAAAAAGAATGAATCAGTAGGACTTCCATTTCGTGTGCCATGCAGCACAAGGCGATCACGTGCGTATAAATATTACCTGCACAAGTAAAAAATGCAATGAAAAAAGAAAAATCTTATTACTCCACCAGCCCACACAACATCCCTCACATTTCACGCGGCATCCGGCCGTTTCTTCCAATCCCCGTTCCTGCAGTCCGTGGGAAGCACAGCAGCGGAGCCGGCACCGCGTGTGGGCAACAAAAAAGAAACACACAAGAGAGAAAACACGTCGCCCATTCCAGTGCACATCAACCGAACATTAAATAATGAGAAGAAAAAAGGGCACTTATTACTCCAGTGGAAAAGCATCAAAAAGAACATTACAAAGAAGAAGAAAAAAGGCTTAAAAAGCGATCCGTAAATCATTAAAAAAGAGGAAAAGAAAAAGTGACATAAAAACCGCAAAGTATGCGGCAAATATCCCCCGTGGGGAGTCACAATTCCACCCTCTTTCGCTCGAAAGACTACCACAACTCCACACAGTTCCAGCAGCAGCAGCAGCAACGCCAGAGACACGCACACACGCGCAGTGCGGCCGCCAGTTGAATCGCGTGGTATCAACTCCACGTCGTCAAACAGGACGAGGCGGCCGTCTGGACTCACGCCGCTCCAGATCGCGCAAGGTCACATTTCTTGATGCCGTTTTGTTCTTCCGGGGACGTTCTGACCATTCATTCCTCCCGCAATTTTCCCAGGAACGTGCTCGCCGCTGCGGTCAACGGCCTCAGTCTTACGGGCATCCCTCGAGCCCACTGCCTTCCTCAACGCGGTGGCGAGCGCAGTCTTCGTCACGAATGCATTCGGATCCATTTCTATGTCCCGACTCATGGCAATGCTAGGCTTCCTCTTGGGTGGTGTTGGAGCCACGTTTTCTTTCGGATCGGTTGCAATGCGAAGCTTTTTCATAGACGTGTTTGTCGCCGTGTTGGATGCGGGACTCCGATCGACGGTGTTGGGTTCGTCAGCCGCCGCAGACCGTCGCCAATCCTCGTTTTGACGTGACGGCTCAGCATTCACTTGCGGCGCAGTTGTCCCACCAGATTTTGTGTCATCCTTCCCTTCACGGGGTGGCGGCAACTGACAGATGCCCGTCCGGTCAGCATCGCCGCTCCGTGCAGGCGGATGAATGGTTCCATCGGGGGAAAATTGGCGACACTAAAATTCATAAGGGCCGGCGTATTTGTGCGTCGTCACATTCGTCGTGAAGGCAACGGTGGCCCCTTCCTCTTCCGTTGCACAGCTGGCAGCACAGTTGCTACATGTGTGCACCGCATTGGCCACATGACACACAGCACCCAGCTCACCATTCCTGCTATGCATGCGCACATCAAAGCCACTGAAAGCATAATTCTCATGCTGAGCCTCAGCACCGGCAGAAGAACACTTCGTCCACGCCACACACTCCCATGCACGCGATAGCTCAGGCTGCCGTCACTCGGAGCACACGACACATCCACCGGCACAACCACCGCATCCGCATCACCAGATACATCTCCAGCACTCCCAGCAGCCGTCACGCACACGGAGCGAGCACCCACCACACCAGCCACCACCGCAAGCGAACCCTCATCCATCCATGACGTGGCACAAAAACCTACAGCCATCCTGCCTTCAACGGAATTTGGAGCCTAACTCAACGCAGTCACACGCAGTGCATCACACCCACAGGAAAGGAGACTCGGGCTGCGCACTCCCTCTCCTCCCTTCTCCTCGTGGCCACGGAAGACAACAGCCGCCACACGTAACTGTCAGCATACACCACAAAAGAAGCATCCAAATCCACCGCAATGTGCATCTTGTGTGTGTGGTTGTGTGTGCCTGCAGAAGCACAAAGCAAAGAAGTGGAAAAGAGGGGACAGAGTATGCGGAGAGACGCACAAAAATGTACAGCGGAGATGCATGGCGGAAACAATAGGAAAAAGACCGCTCAAACTCATGACTGCACTGCAGCCCAGGCAGCGGCAATTCACACAGGATTTATTTAAAACAAAAAACGTCCCCCTTCGTCTTATACAAACCCCACCACACAAAATAATTATAAATGAAAAGAAATCGTCCATTACTGTTCCACACAAATTTTAAAAAGCTTCCGGCAGCCGTGCGGCCACACCAAACTGTCTGCGTACATTTTGTCCGAAAAGAAAATTAAAAGATATTTAAATGTCTTTCAACCGTCCGACCTCCATGTGTCCGCACATCGTTTATATTTCATGGGGTCATCTGCGTGTTGCTGCTCCCCTCAGCCCTCCCATCGGCGCGTGAGTGCGGCCCGCAGAGCACAGTCACTCGTGTGTGTGGGGACTGAGAGAAGCACGCAGACACGACGGCAGTCGCGTCACTCCATCGGGAGAGTGAGCGCAGCAAAAGAAAAAATCATCGGAGGGAAAAGAAATGCTCACAAGACAGACCCCGAAGGCTCTGCCAGCGCGTGAAATGAACACGCAAAGCAAAAATAAAAAAAACACGGCGGCAGGGTGTGGCTGTGTGTGTGGCGCTGCGGGTGTCTGCCAGCCCTGGCCGCAAAGAAAACAAAACAAGAGGGAAGAAATGTGTGCTCCGCCCCACAGGCCCTCGTCGCACGCCCACACGTCACGGCTCCCTCAGCGCGCCGTTCGTCGCGGCCCCTCCTCATGCGTGCAGCAGGCGAGGCGCACAGGGCCGTCGTCATGAGCGTGTCGGTGGGTGTGCGAGTGGAGCAGTTGGGCGGAAACACACGGCACCCCTCACAGGAAGAGTGCAGAACAAACAATTAAAAGAGGGAAGAGTAGAAAAGAAAACACGTCCATAGAGATTGCCCCAAAAGCAAAAACAAAAAGCAAAGGAATGAGAGATTAGGAAAAAAAAAAGTAAAATCAACCAAAAAGAAGCAAACAGTAAAAGGATTTCAAAACACGCAAAAAAAGGATTTATGAGTGAAATTTGTTCCCATGGGAATAGTAATTCTGTGCTCGGAAGGTCGCAAGTTTCCCACGCGGCAGCCAGTCATCCCTCACAGAGTCGCAAACCCCCACAGTCCCAACAGAAGAAGCGATGGCAGCGATGGCAGCAGTCCACTCTCACGCACAGTACACGCATCAGTGTTATTCCCCTGCGACGAATTTCCCAGGCTGCTGTTGAGTGCCGCAGACTTTACTTCCCCGGCCTGTGGATGGATTCCCTCCTCTCCCTGCCCATCCGTTCCTCCTGCCGTCTCCCCATCCGCACCAGAGCTCGCGCTCACATCAGCTGTCAATGCGGGTCCATCGTGCCCCTCGCCTTTAGCGGTAAGAACGTTTGTATCTGCGGCGGCGGCGGTATTACCCACGGAAGGTGTGTGCGGTCCATCCCCCTGTATCGTATCTGCACTCCCCTCCCCCACCGTCGGGTTACCGCTAGACGAGAAAGCGACATCCACATCTGCATTTCCATCGGGAGGCTTTCCTGGCGCGAGTTGGTTCACAGATTGCCCACTTCCCGAGGAAGTCGTTGAAGCGGACACTGCTGATGGGGATGCACTTCCACCGGCAGCACCTTCACCTCCATTCAAAGGTTCCTGTCCCGCATGCGGTGTTCCACCAGAAGAAGGCAACACAATTTCCTGCGCATTTGTTTCCTTCGGAGGCGTAATCGGGGGTTTAATTGCATTAAGAGCAGTAATCTCATTGTCATCCAACGGGCGGTTGTACAGCAGGACGTTCCTCACAGTCACAGACACGCCTCCTTGGCCCTCTGTGTTGCTTCCGTCCCCTCCAATGTAGAAGTGGGAGATCCCTTTAGAATTCGTATTCTCCAATTTACATGGCTCACCCACACGCTTACCATCGACGTACGCGGAGCCCTGAGTGCCGTTCTGCAGCACAATGGCCACCTGCTGTGTTTTCTCTTGCCCCTCAATGTGGTTTTGCACCTCCGTCGGTTTCCCACCGCACAGCATCTGCCACTTTTTCTCTTTGTTGTTGTACGACAGTCCCAGGAGTACTGGATTCTCTGCATCACTCATCTTCACACCCATCACTGGAATAGGGCCCTCCTTCGTCGGCACACCGTCGATGGACACCGTCGCCACAAGAGTGAAGTTGTAGTTCGCAAAGCGGTACAGCTGATTCTCCCCCTGCTTGCCAACGGGCCACTCCGCCCACGCTCCCCGGAACTTCACTCCATCTGAAGACTCTGTTACTTTTGTTGTCTCACCAGTTACTGTGGCGTTCACTCCGAGGTACTCGTCCCTCCATGTTTTCTCAGAGAAGTTGCCGGACAAAAAGCCAACCAGCCCAGCCGTGATCTTAACATCGCTGCAGGCAGTGTAAGGTGAGGTAACCTTCTCAACAATTGAAGTGGCACACAGCTTGGAGACACGTTCGTCCACTTCTTTCCAGGTGGCCAGCACATCCTTCACCCGCTCCAGCTGCTCAGTCAGAAGCACAGAGACCATACCGGACGATGATTCTCCATCGCCCTTCTTCTCGTACAGTGCAATCAACTCCTCATTATTATCATCAGTTCCACTTCCAGTACTTTTGTACAACAGGGCGCTGGCAGCAGCGTCATCGTCCTTCCCGGATATCGGCCCAATATCAACAATGTGCGTATTGTCCGTCAGCCAAAGATGGAGTACGCCCTTTTCATTAACTTGTCCTTTCTGAGTATTCGTGGGATACACTGGCAGAGCAACAAGCATCACAGTTCTCTTCTTATCATCAATTGTCGCTGTGATGAACCCGCTTCCAACGGCCTTCGCTTCTCCGTCCTTTTTGTTGCCCCACACGCGCGAAAGTGTCCCGAGTGCCTCCGTCCACGACTCCCCCTTGTCACCGGACTCGTACACCCTGCGGCGGCCATCACCACACGCAGTCATCATCATGAGTTTGTCCTCCTCCCACTCCACGACGGAGGGAGCACTGCAGCCATCGGCAGACATCCCCTTCGACAGCACCCAACTCTTAGTATCCTTCGAGTATATGATAAGTGAGACGGTCTTCCCATCCTTTTCGTTGCCACCATCCTGGTTCTTCTTCTTCCTCGTCCCTTCCAATGGGAACACAATCGTACCGTCATTCATCTTAACGCCCGATCCGCCGCTGCCAATCAGCCGCAACAAAGATTCGTGTTGTTTGTCTTTATAATTCCACGGAATAAAGTAACTGTCATTCCAGTAAATTCTTTTTTCATTGCTACTTTCTTCGTTACTTACGTTACCTTTCACCAGCATAAGTCCCCAGTCAGTTGCACCACTAACCTGATCGCCAGCTTTAGGTGTCCAACTGTAATTTCCAGCAAGCATGTAAATAACACTTTCCTTCGCAACTGTTGTTGGTCGGCTCACATGTGAATTCTTCACTCCCTGAGAAACAGCCTGATCCGCTATACGGCAGGGGCGTTCGACTTGTTCGGACGGCCACTCCTCCAGTACTTGTGTCTTCAGTTTGGTTTTATCCAACTCCTCTTTTTGCTTTTCATTCAATTTTAGGAGCTCCGAGGCAATCCCAGTAAAACTACATCCTTCTTTCTTCTTGCACTGCGCTTCGGCAACGGCAAACACATCACCATTCACCTTAACAAGACTGGGAACATAGAGCGAATCCACTGTTTCTTCTTCTGTTTTCACATCCCTCCAACCAAAATGTTTTTCCGGTGAAGATTTCAGGGATGAAACCGCCTCTTTAGCAATCACAGCTCCACTGCCGCAGCACATCAACACGACGAGGAGGAGGAGCACCGCGGAAGTAAACGCACGCCGGGACATGTTGGGCCTCTGCCGCTCACTCTCTCTTCCTTCCTTCCTCCTTCCGCGGGATCCGGTCATGCGGCGACGGTTGTGTGTGCGGGGTGCCTTCACAGCAGCAACACGTGAGAGCATATAAATATGTGTGTGTGGGCGGTGTGTGTGTTGTTGGTTCTTTCAGTGCCTTCGAATTTCACAGTGGCGATTCGCGTTTGTTTCCTTCATGAGTAATTGAAAAGTGAAGAAAAACAAGCCAATAACAAAATGAAGCACAACAGTAAGCACTGTCACCCATCCACACTGTGAGCGGCACCATCATCCCCCCCGCAGTCACTCCCAACAACAACAACTCACGCACACAGACACACGGAAAGAAAAGGAAGAACAGTGCACCGGGAACACACAGCGACTGCCACCACCACCAGGAGGAGTCACGGCGGGTGTCTTATTCGTCACGCGTCAGCACACACCGAGCAACGCCCACACACAAAACAACCAGCGGAATGCAAAACGGCACAACCGTCCTTCGCAAAGTCCACACGCATTTACCAGTCATTTTACTTTTCACCCTTCCAGCGCACCCTCCAACGCACATCACCCGCACAGGCAAAGAATCCCTGACCAAAGTATACACAGCATGGGAGATACACATTGGCACGTGCAGCAGCTGGACAAGAAGCAATCCGCACTTGTCCCTGGCACCCTAAGCCACACCACCCAATCGACTGCACGCCAGCAACGTGTCAAAAAATAAATCGCAGGCTCCCGTACTCCTTCCTCGCAAGGGACGTCGCAGCCACAATCCTGTGCGTGCATCCATTCTCAGCAATCACACCACTCTACAGAGTATGCATAATGGCGTGTGTGTGTGCATGTGTTTTTGCCAGTGGATATACTTGCAAAGCAGCTGTGCGGCACAAGTGTTCAAAGAAGGCAATGGAAGAAAGAAACAGATAAAACACGCAAATTACTCATATCATCACACACGCACACGCAGCCGCGGAATGGGTGCACTCAACCACAAGATCAAAAAGAAAAACAAAAAAAAAGCCGAAGCGTGGGACGACCAGCGCACACACTCTCATTACTCCCGTAAAGCAAAACACACACACACAGAGAGAGAGAGAGGTCGCCCACTCAATGCAATAAAACAAAACAGAAACAGTTACGGTGCTCCGTCCATGCAGCCAGGCAGGACGGCAGCGGTGCGTGTCGTGCAAAAGAGAGCACCAACGGGCCTGCATGGGTGTGCATGCATATATACAATGGGCACATTATTGTGTGTGCCTCGTGGGGTGAGGTGAGGGCGAGAGTCCATGCAAGGGGACACATACACAGAGAGAGAAGGAAGAGTGTGTGTGCGGGCGGTGCATGGCTCTCTCTCCCTCACTCTCACGCGGCCACCACCGCAGCAGCAGCAGCCGCACACGTAACAACAAGAAGAAGAAGCAAAAGAGGGGAGGTGGTGTGGGAGACCGCGGTGCTGCTGTCACTGTTTTGTGTGTTCGTCGTATCAGTTGTGTTGGCGGTTACTGTCGTTGCTTTTGTATCTTCTCCAGTGCCTTCTGAGCCTTTGTCTCAGTGGCTTTGTGGTGTGGCCGCGGTCTCAGGCGACGGAACATTTTTTTCGTCTTCACTCGTGGTGCCTTCGCCATCCTGTTTGCGGGAATCAACACGTTCTTCTGGAGGTGATGATATAGGATTTCCTCCTGCAACTCCCGCATGCACTATGTTCTCTCCTTTAACTGTTGTGAGTGCGTTCTCTACTGTTGTTGTATTTTTGCCGGTGTCCTTCTTTCCTTCAACTTCCGGTTGCGTAGAATTGGCGTTTGATTCCTGACTGCCGAAATGAGAAATGCCTCCTGCAGATATAATTGACTGGCCTGTTTCCTGATCACTGCTACCAATTAAATTATTTTCCCTGGAATCTGAGTCTATTGCAACTGTTCCTTCTTGAACACTCTGGCTTTCAGTACTTTTTTTTTCCTCTTTTGTCTCCCCATCATCATCATTATCATCATCATCTTCCTCTATAACTACGGGAGTTAAATTTTCTTCTCCACCTGGTGCTCTACTTTGTGACCCTTGGGAATCTTGTGGAGAAGTTTCAAGTCCTTGTGATCCCAGCGGAAGTTCAGCACCACTCCCACGACCTGCTGTCTCCTCCTCGTCAGTACAGACAGCGCCGGCACCGCACCACAGCACGCAGAGGGCACACACCAGCAGCACACGACCAGTCATCATCGCCATCACTCCTGTCACTTGCGTGTAGCCTTCAGCACAAACTAAAAACCCGCCAACGCAGAGTGAAAGGAGAGACACGGCACAGTAAAAACCACCAGCGGCAGCAGCTTGCACATACCATGAGGCAGTTGGAATCAGTGAAAGAACAAAAATAAAATCAATACACACAGCTCCGAAATAATTGATCAGCAAGAAAAACACACAAAAAACAATTAGAAACAAAAAAACACTAAGCAAAGAGCAATAAAGTCAAAACAAGTAAAACCACAAAAAACAAACAGCTGCACCAAATGGATCCTGTGCGCATGCACTCACACACGGACATGCGTCCATGCAAACAGTTTTGGGCGTGCAGTGCATATAAGTGCGTCTGCGATGCGTTCAACATGACGGAAACGGGGAGCGGCTATACAGAGCACACAGCACGGCAGCAGAAGCAAATGAAGCAAAACAAGATCATTATTTCCTCTTATTTATTTACATAGGACCACAGTAGACGCGCACAATCCCCGCGGTTGAGTGCTGGCACGCACAGCCCGCACACACCTCTTCAGCCCAGAGTGGTGTACGCCAGCGCGGATGCGGCGAGCACCAGCGGGGCACACATCCACGCAGAGCTCCTGAGGCTGCCGTCCATTTCGCGAAGAAGTGACGGTGCGCGGGTGGTCGTCGTGGTTGGTGCCTCTGTAGTCGTAGTACTTGGTGTCTGTGTTGTAGTAGTGGTCGTTTTTTTATTGATGGTTGGTGCCTTTGTTGTAGTCGTACTGGTCATCGTGAAAGGATCTTCGTGTTTCTTCTCTGTATTGCGTGTGGATGTATTCTCGTCAGTTTCTGTCCCTGTCGTACCGTTCTTACCTTTTTTCTGCACCGTATCGGCCACCTCATCTGATTCTGGCAACTTATCGGTAGAACGTTGTCCCTCTCTGGTATTTGTTCCCTGTTCCGCTCCAGGCACCGTAACTGGCAACCCTGACGGAACGGATTCCTCACGTTGTAACTCTACTGCAGTGGCCAATTGATCGGCGCCTCCTCCACCAGCTTCATCAACATCCTCAGTAACGTCAGCGGATTCAGTATCAGTATCTGCCACTCACACCGATGGGCAGCAGCACAGGGCAAGCACCAACAGGGCGCACAGCAGACGGCACGTCATCATCATCGTGAGTGTGGTCGTTCAGTGGTGTGGAGCTGATCTGCACAGTGAGGGACATGGAGAGCAACAGGGGAGACGAGAGGTGCGGCAGACACACACAGAGGGCACACCACATGAGGAGAGGGCAGCAGCCAGGCATGCACCGTACGCCGCACACCACGCACAACACACACTCCAATCCACGGCAGCAGGCACACACACAACCCTGCCGCAACACCAACACACAGATGGAGGAGGGAGAAGCAAACAGGAGCGGCACACAAGGCTCCACCGCATGTACATGCGGCGAGAGCGGTCCGTCGTGTCGGCACCCCTCACGGAGGGTGCGCACACACACAAGAAGGTGCAGCGCACACAGCAACGCAACAGCATAGTAACAATAAAAAAGGAAATCCCCGCACACCACGCGGATTGTTGGTCCACGGGAGGTGCATCCAATATTCATCGCAAAGCAGCTTGTTATCTTGTTTTGGTTGTATGCTGCTACAATAACGAGTGAGTAGCGCAAGGGCCGTCCGTACAAAAGTGGCAAGTATTCCGTCGTGCGGGCTGGGGCAGTCACAAACAGTCGCAGTCCCAGTTCCCAACGGCAGGGCATTCCCGCAGTGGATGGGGCGGAGTCTCCCGTGGTCCGTCGGGGATCAGCAGCCCGTGGCGTCCGTGATGAGGCGGTGGCGGAAGAGCCTGGTCCATCTCGAGTTCCCGCGTTTGTGCCTCCTGCGTGTCTCGCCTGCTGGCATGCTTGGCAACTTCGGTGGCGACCTGCGCGCGAGGCACCTGTTAAAAAGACGGTGGCGCCATTGTGGCATCCGCATGGGAGGCCCTCGCAAACTATTATAACGCCAGGCTGAGCACGTCCGGCATGTGCCCTCATACTGTGGACGGACGAGCGCACTCTGCCGCAGGTTGGGCAGGAGGACGTCAATCCGCCGCTCGCTGGTCGACAAGGAGTTGCGGCGCTCACGTCGGGAAGAGGTTCCGGCGGAGGCAGAGGCGGGCCGGTCACCGCAGTCAGGGAGGGACGGCGCCACCGACACAGAGGGTTCCTTGTGATCCGCAGGGCGCGTGCAGGCCTGTCGAAGAGCGGGCAGGCGTCGCATCGCGCCTGTGCGCAGTGCCGCCACTCGGGGACCGATGTCCGGGTCAACACCAGGAATAGAGTCCTCGCCACACCGACAGGCGCCTGTCGCGCGGTGTGTGCGCCCTCCTTTTCCTCCTGGGCATCCTTCCATTATAACCTCTTGACGGCGGTGAGGAAGCCCACGTGCCAGGCATTGACGCAGTCCTGCGAGAGGGATCGTGCAATCGTGACTTCGTCCTCAGCGGCCTCACTGCGTGGAATACCGCAGTGTGAGGGGAAAATATAAAATCCACAGGGTGACCTCGCTTCACCAAGGAAAGCAGCATAATCCAAATTTACTCAGTGACGTCGTCGTGCAGCGCCAGCGGTCCAAGGCGGAGCGCCTCCATCTCCGAATGGAAGTCCGTGGCGAAAGGGACTCGCGTGGGCAATTGGGATGCTGCTGCCAGGCGGGGAACTGGGAAGTGTCCGAGGCCATGCTCAGTGACTGGACACTCCGCTCGGCAGGTGCGTGCAAGGCTGCCAGCTGCTGCACGATGTACCTCCACAGGGAGATCATTTGTCGTGGTGGAGTCATATAATAGCGCGGCGGATCCAGACGCACGCACAGCGAGAGACAACGAGCCGTCCATCGCCAACACAGTTTCCAGCGACTAACAACACGTTGGCCATGAATAGGAGACTTATGCCCGCACTACCGTGGGCGCGGACAGCGGCCTCGATTCACGCAGCAACCGTGATCTAATGCCCTTGGATGGTACAACAGCCACGCCTGAGCCCATCACAGTCCTAGCAAATGTTGAACGAGTGGTAACGTGTTGGGTGGCGCTGATGCCGCACCGACTTCTTCGAGCACAGCGCCTGGGGAAACCAAGATCCCATCGGAGTGCGACGCAGCATCGCTTGTGAGCAACGGTTTTTGTGAGCAGGGGCATCTCACGGATTTGTTGTCCATGGCTGAAATTGGTGACATCGCCGTGCATGGGTGTGCGTCTCGGGTGATGTTGCTTTTGATTCTGGGGCTGTGGGGCACTGCGGCGCTCTGCTGAACTGTGAGGGAGGGTGGAATTGCGGCTTTTTGTGGAACAATAACTGTGCAGCTTGCCAGCATCACTCAATGAGTTGTGTCAATAATTTAAGTTTTTTTATTTTCTTTTATTTATTTATTTTTGCTGCTTTTGCCCTATTGGAATAATCGGCATCCCTGTGTTTTCCCCCAATGCTCTTTTGCTGTACTTCGTCATGAGTGACGTGCTTCTCCTCTTGTTTCCTTCCGTTGCCCATACGCGGTGCCGGCCTCATTGCTGTGCGTCCCACGGACTGCACGAAGGGAGGATTGGAAGAAAAGACTGGGTGACGCACGAAATGTGAGGAGAGTTGTGTGGACTCACGGAAAAGCACGATCTTTTTTGATTTTTTACTGCAGGCATTACGTATACAAGAACTAGTGGTCGTTTACGTTGCGCTGCTTGGCACATACAATAAAGGACGTCCCTGATCGATTTTTTATTTTTTACTTTTTGGGAAATTTACCGGACTCTCAACTCTGCTGTTGTGCCTTTTTTACTGCTTTTTTAACTTTTGGTTTGGGGAGCGGTGTGCGAGCTCTGCAATCGTACTGATTCCAACTGCCTCATGGTGTTTTCATTGCCATTTGTTGCTGTGCGTGGTGTAGCAGCCGTGTCTATCTTTTTGTCTTTTTCTCTGTTGACGTGGTGTTACTTTTGCTGAAGGCTACACGCAATTGACAGGAGTGCTGGCGATAATGACTGGCCGTGTGCTGCTGGTGTGTGCCCTCTGCGTGCTGTGGTGACGATAGCGGTACGGGTGATTATTAGCTGTTGCGGTGGCGTGCTCAGCTGCGGAGGGAGTGCGCGATGGATGGCCGCAGAAGGACAGGAGGCAGGGCGAATGCGTCCGCCGTGGAGGAATGCGTGCGTAATTGGATGGCCGTCGTCCCTGGAGGTGCCAAGGGATTGCCGTTGCTGCTGACACCGCTGAGGATAGGGGGGTATGCTGCAATCCAATGAACACTCAACGAGGTGCGTCACCAGCCGCGTAGATCGCCTGCCGTTAGAACGAGGAGAAGACAAGGCGGAGCGCCACCAGCGGCACCGGCAGTATGTGGAGGATCAGCGGGATGGAGTTATTTGCCGCCCGAAATGAAAACGAATGTGTCGGAGTCACACGACGCATTGAGTGGTGTTGGACAGCGGGAGGAGTCAACTGTGAATGGTTCAGAAGGCAAGGCTCAGATGCTGATGGCTCCTGTCACGGTAGGGCGCCTGGAGCTCGTGCCCCAAAGGGAGCGAGCATTGCCCTCTTCGGATGGCAGTCGCGCCACCGGCAGTCGGGAAAACTAATCCGCTCAGGATGAAAAGTTGAAAGTCGCTGAGTCATCGGGGGCGGTGGGACAGAGGGAGGAGCCCAGCCCCCAACACAGCCTGCCATTTGGGGGGCGAAAAGGATCACAACCAACAAAACCAGCCGCAGTACCGGACGAACAAATAAGACAAACAGCAGGGGCAGGAACCGCCGCAAGGGGCAGAAGGGTCTGACAGCCGACAATGAAGTTTCATGGCCAGAGAATGGCGAAGGTAGCGCCAAAACACGATGTGGGCTCAAACACAACTTCTGCACAAGTACCGGGTGATGCACCACAAGAAGAATCGGGAGGAGAAGTTGCGGTAGAAGCAGCTGGTGGAGATGAGGCAGAAAGGAAGGAAGTTGCAGCACACCAAGACACCGTGCAGCATGCACCATCTCCCATTCACGAGAGGCCATCGCAGTCATCGTCCTTTTCAGATGGCGGCTTTGCTGCATTAGATTGGAAAGAGGAATGCACCGTGCAGGAGATTTTCAAACAGCCTCCACTTTCTGACGCTGCAGAGAAAACAGAAACGTACCGGCGTGAGGACAAAGCGCCTGCTGCCGAGGCTGACAACTGCACCGCATTTCTTCCAGCTGCAGAGTTTAACGCCGCCGCCAGCACCACCACGACCAATCATAATGCGAGCCACCTGAACGGAGAGGACGCCGGACCCTCCACAGAAGAAGTGGAGAAGAAGAATGCAACAACAAAGCCGAAGGCACATCAGCCGGCACAGTTACCCCGCAGCCCACAGCGAGGGGTTCACGAGGGACACCGCCACCGCCACTAACAACATAAACACAGCTTCGCATGGCGGCAGTGACAGCAGCACCGTAGTCTCCCACACCACCTCCCTTTTTTGTTTCTTGTTGCGTGTGCAGCAGCTCCTGCTGCGGTGGTGGCCGGGCCTGCATGAAATTGAGTGCGCCGAATGTGGACGAAGGCCGAAGGCAAATGAACTGTTTTTGTGGTGAATATTGGCTGCACTTCCCGTGGACCAACAATCCGCGTGGTGTGCCGGGATCTCCTTTTTTACTGTTACTTTGCTTTTGTGCTGCTGTGTGCGCTGCACCTTCTTGTGTGTGTGCGCACCCTCCGTAAGGGGTGCAGACACGACGGACCGCTCTCGCCGTATGTGCATGCGGTGGAGCCTTGTGTGCCGCTCCTGTTTGCTTCTCCCTCTTCCATCTGTGTGTTGGTGTTGCGGCAGGGCTGTGTGTGTGTGTGCGTGCTGCCGTGGATTGGAGTGTGTGTCGTGCGTGGTGTGCGGAGTACGGTGCATGCCTGGCTGCTGCCCTCTCCTCATGTGGTGTGCCCTCTGTGTGTGTCTGCCGCACCTCTCGTCTCCCCTGTTGCTCTCCATGTTCCTCACTGTGCAGATCAGCTCCACACCACTGAACGACCACACTCACGATGATGATGACGTACCGTCTGCTGTGCGCCCTGTTGGTGCTCGCCCTGTGCTGCTGCCCGTCCGTGCACGCGGGAGACACTCAGGAGCCCTCTGAAGGCCAAGGTACTGCAAAAGACCCCAATTTGTCGCCTACCTCAGCTGAATCTAGGGCGACTGCACCTAATGGAAACGTCGCCGGTCCAGCGCCCTCTCAAACAGGAGGACTACCAGTGGACGGTCAGGCTGCTGATGATTCAGCCAATGAGCCGGCTGCGGACAAAATTGAGCCAGAGGCATCAGGTTTGGTCGTTCCGGGACCAAAAGTAAATAACGTGTCAAATACATCACTGACAGAGAATGCGAAGGGTAATAAAGGATCTGAAATTGGCACCGGTGCACCCGCGGACAAAGAAGTTAATAACGCCGAAGCTTCTTTTGAGGCGACCACGACGACCACAACAAAATCACCAACCACGACGACCACCACGACGACCACAACACAGGCACCAAGTACTACGACTACAGAGGCGCCAGCTGTGTCGACCACCCGCGCACCGTCACGTCTTCGCGAAATCGACGGCAGCCTCAGCAGCTCTGCGTGGGTGTGTGCCCCGCTGGTGCTCGCCGCATCCGCGCTGGCGTACACCGCTGTGGGCTGAAGAGGTGTGTGCGGGCTGTGCGTGCCAGCACTCAACCGCGGGGATTTGTGCGTGTGTGTTGTGGTTCACTGTATAAAATAAAAGGAAATAATGATCTTGTTTTGCCTCACTTGCTTCTGCTGCCGTGCTGTGTGCTCCGCGTTGTGCCCCGCATCCGCCACGTTGAACGCATCGCGGACACACTCATAAGCATGCGCACTGGAGCCCTGGGTTTGTTTTTCTTTTTTTAGTTATTGTTTTTTAATTATTGTTTTTTATTGCTTTTTAAACTTGTGGTTTGCGGTGTGGTGTGCGAGCTCTGCAATCGTACTGATTCCATCTGTCTCGTGGTGTGTACGCTGCTGCTGGGCTGCTGCTGTTTGTTGCCGGTGCGTGGTTGCGTGACGTGTCTCTCCTTTTGTTTTTGCTCTACGTTGACGGGGAGTTACTTTTGCTGAAGGCTGCACGCAATTGACAGGAGTGATGATGGCGATGATGACTGGCCGTGTGCTGCTGGTGTGTGCCCTCTGCGTGCTGTGGTGACGATAGCGGTACGGGTGATTATTAGCTGTTGCGGTGGCGTGCTCAGCTGCGGAGGGAGTGCGCGATGGATGGCCGCAGAAGGACAGGAGGCAGGGCGAATGCGTCCGCCGTGGAGGAATGCGTGCGTAATTGGATGGCCGTCGTCCCTGGAGGTGCCAAGGGATTGCCGTTGCTGCTGACACCGCTGAGGATAGGGGGTATGCTGCAATCCAATGAACACTCAACGAGGTGCGTCACCAGCCGCGTAGATCGCCTGCCGTTAGAACGAGGAGAAGACAAGGCGGAGCGCCACCAGCGGCACCGGCAGTATGTGGAGGATCAGCGGGATGGAGTTATTTGCCGCCCGAAATGAAAACGAATGTGTCGGAGTCACACGACGCATTGAGTGGTGTTGGACAGCGGGAGGAGTCAACTGTGAATGGTTCAGAAGGCAAGGCTCAGATGCTGATGGCTCCTGTCACGGTAGGGCGCCTGGAGCTCGTGCCCCAAAGGGAGCGAGCATTGCCCTCTTCGGATGGCAGTCGCGCCACCGGCAGTCGGGAAAACTAATCCGCTCAGGATGAAAAGTTGAAAGTCGCTGAGTCATCGGGGGCGGTGGGACAGAGGGAGGAGCCCAGCCCCCAACACAGCCTGCCATTTGGGGGGCGAAAAGGATCACAACCAACAAAACCAGCCGCAGTACCGGACGAACAAATAAGACAAACAGCAGGGGCAGGAACCGCCGCAAGGGGCAGAAGGGTCTGACAGCCGACAATGAAGTTTCATGGCCAGAGAATGGCGAAGGTAGCGCCAAAACACGATGTGGGCTCAAACACAACTTCTGCACAAGTACCGGGTGATGCACCACAAGAAGAATCGGGAGGAGAAGTTGCGGTAGAAGCAGCTGGTGGAGATGAGGCAGAAAGGAAGGAAGTTGCAGCACACCAAGACACCGTGCAGCATGCACCATCTCCCATTCACGAGAGGCCATCGCAGTCATCGTCCTTTTCAGATGGCGGCTTTGCTGCATTAGATTGGAAAGAGGAATGCACCGTGCAGGAGATTTTCAAACAGCCTCCACTTTCTGACGCTGCAGAGAAAACAGAAACGTACCGGCGTGAGGACAAAGCGCCTGCTGCCGAGGCTGACAACTGCACCGCATTTCTTCCAGCTGCAGAGTTTAACGCCGCCGCCAGCACCACCACGACCAATCATAATGCGAGCCACCTGAACGGAGAGGACGCCGGACCCTCCACAGAAGAAGTGGAGAAGAAGAATGCAACAACAAAGCCGAAGGCACATCAGCCGGCACAGTTACCCCGCAGCCCACAGCGAGGGGTTCACGAGGGACACCGCCACCGCCACTAACAACATAAACACAGCTTCGCATGGCGGCAGTGACAGCAGCACCGTAGTCTCCCACACCACCTCCCTTTTTTGTTTCTTGTTGCGTGTGCAGCAGCTCCTGCTGCGGTGGTGGCCGGGCCTGCATGAAATTGAGTGCGCCGAATGTGGACGAAGGCCGAAGGCAAATGAACTGTTTTTGTGGTGAATATTGGCTGCACTTCCCGTGGACCAACAATCCGCGTGGTGTGCCGGGATCTCCTTTTTTACTGTTACTTTGCTTTTGTGCTGCTGTGTGCGCTGCACCTTCTTGTGTGTGTGCGCACCCTCCGTAAGGGGTGCAGACACGACGGACCGCTCTCGCCGTATGTGCATGCGGTGGAGCCTTGTGTGCCGCTCCTGTTTGCTTCTCCCTCTTCCATCTGTGTGTTGGTGTTGCGGCAGGGCTGTGTGTGTGTGTGCGTGCTGCCGTGGATTGGAGTGTGTGTCGTGCGTGGTGTGCGGAGTACGGTGCATGCCTGGCTGCTGCCCTCTCCTCATGTGGTGTGCCCTCTGTGTGTGTCTGCCGCACCTCTCGTCTCCCCTGTTGCTCTCCATGTTCCTCACTGTGCAGATCAGCTCCACACCACTGAACGACCACACTCACGATGATGATGACGTACCGTCTGCTGTGCGCCCTGTTGGTGCTCGCCCTGTGCTGCTGCCCGTCCGTGCACGCGGGAGACACTCAGGAGCCCTCTGAAGGCCAAGGTACTGCAAAAGACCCCAATTTGTCGCCTACCTCAGCTGAATCTAGGGCGACTGCACCTAATGGAAACGTCGCCGGTCCAGCGCCCTCTCAAACAGGAGGACTACCAGTGGACGGTCAGGCTGCTGATGATTCAGCCAATGAGCCGGCTGCGGACAAAATTGAGCCAGAGGCATCAGGTTTGGTCGTTCCGGGACCAAAAGTAAATAACGTGTCAAATACATCACTGACAGAGAATGCGAAGGGTAATAAAGGATCTGAAATTGGCACCGGTGCACCCGCGGACAAAGAAGTTAAT
>NW_001849469.1:112273-134195 GCF_000209065.1 Trypanosoma cruzi
GTTACCCCCGCAGCCCACAGCGAGGGGTTCACGAGGGACACCGCCACCGCCACTAGCAAAATAAACACAGCTTCGCATGGCGGCAGTGACAGCAGCACCGTAGTCTCCCACACCACCTCCCTTTTTTGTTTCTTGTTGCGTGTGCAGCAGCTCCTGCTGCGGTGGTGGCCGGGCCTGCATGAAATTGAGTGCGCCGAATGTGGACGAAGGCCGAAGGCAAATGAACTGTTTTTGTGGTGAATATTGGCTGCACTTCCCGTGGACCAACAATCCGCGTGGTGTGCCGGGATCTCCTTTTTTACTGTTACTTTGCTTTTGTGCTGCTGTGTGCGCTGCACCTTCTTGTGTGTGTGCGCACCCTCCGTAAGGGGTGCAGACACGACGGACCGCTCTCGCCGTATGTGCATGCGGTGGAGCCTTGTGTGCCGCTCCTGTTTGCTTCTCCCTCTTCCATCTGTGTGTTGGTGTTGCGGCAGGGCTGTGTGTGTGTGTGCGTGCTGCCGTGGATTGGAGTGTGTGTCGTGCGTGGTGTGCGGAGTACGGTGCATGCCTGGCTGCTGCCCTCTCCTCATGTGGTGTGCCCTCTGTGTGTGTCTGCCGCACCTCTCGTCTCCCCTGTTGCTCTCCATGTTCCTCACTGTGCAGATCAGCTCCACACCACTGAACGACCACACTCACGATGATGACGTGCCGTCTGCTGTGCGCCCTGTTGTTGCTTGCCCTGTGCTGCTGTCCGTCCGTGTGCGCGTCAGGGGATACACCGGAAGTTGATGTTGAATCTTCTTCCCAGACGAACACGACGACCACAACCCCGGCATCAACCCCGACATCTGCACAGAAAGGTAATGTGGGTGTCGTTCCACTGCCTTCACCACCAGATCCATCACAGGGGACCGCCGGTCAGCCAGGGCCGTCAAGTTTGGGGTCAGTTGCAACGCCGGGAAATGGTGGCGAAGAGGGAACAGGATCTACCAGTACGGCAGGACTGGGACCAAAAGTAAATACAAAGCCAAATAAATCACTGACAGAGGTTACGAAAGAGCAACCAAGTCGCAGCGAAACATCCGCAGAAGAAAAAAATAAGGAGTCTGAAGCCCCTGCTCAGACAACCACTACGACCACCACAACAAATGCACCAACTACGACGACCACCACTACAACACAGGCACCAAGTAATACGACTACAGAGGCGCCAGCTGTGTCGACCACCCGCGCACCGTCACGTCTTCGCGAAATCGACGGCAGCCTCAGCAGCTCTGCGTGGGTGTGTGCCCCGCTGCTGCTCGCCGCATCTGCGCTGGCGTACACCGCTCTGGGCTGAAGAGGTGTGTGCGGGCTGCGCGTGCCAGCACCCAACCGCGGGGTTTGTGCGTGTGTGTTGTGGTTCACTGTATAAAATAAGAGGAAATAATGATCTTGTTTTGCTTCACTTGCTTCTGCTGCCGTGCTGTGTGCTCCGCGTTGTGCCCCGCATCCGTCACGTTGAACGCATCGCGGACACACTCATATGCATGCGCACTGGAGCCCTGGGTTTTTTGTTTTTCTTTTTTAATTGTTCTTTAATTATTGTTTTTATTGCTTTTAAACTTGTGTTTGCGGGGCGGTGTGCGAGCTCTGCAATCGTACTGATTCCATCTGTCTCGTGGTGTGTGCGCTGCTGCTGCTGGGGTGCTGTCATTTGTTGCTGTGCGTGGTGTAGCGGCTGTGTTTCCCTTTGTTTTTCTCGTGCTGTCGCAGGTTGGCTCCGCAGCGTTAGGCGACTCCACTGTTTGTGATGATGACTGGCCGTGTGCTCTGCGTCCTGTTGGCTCCTGCAGTGATGCGCAGCTGCTCGTGCGTGTGAGTGAGGGCTGCTGCGACGGGGTGCGTGTGCTGCCCGCGGGTGATGGCGCGGTGGCTGCTGAGCACGCGCGGGGTGTGATGGCTGCGGAAGGTGGACCCGTGGCCGGTGGCTCTGGACGAAAGAGAATGTGAACTCTGAGGACAATAGCAATCAGGAAGACGAGGAGGGTGGGGGAAGGATCGCGGGTGAGGACCCCAATCCCACCTCGGGAGGAGCACTCACTGCACCGACGAGACAGGACCAATCCAGCAGCGACCCACTGCGAAGTGGCACTAGCAATCCGTCCGGCACTGGCAGCGCGTCTGCTGCTCGGATGCGTGCAAGTGGACCGGAGTCTTTGGGCGGAGGGCACGCTGCAGGCACAGCATCCCCATGCTCCGACGCATCTCAGCAGGCAGCGGGTGGAGTGCATGCTGGTGGCGGGAGGACCTCCCAGGGCAGTCAGGCTTCGGAACAAACCGTCACGGGACAGTCACAGGTGCCAGGGACGGCGAAGGAAGCACCGCAGGGCGATGAAGGAGGAGAACCCGGAGCACAACACGAGGCCGACCAAACCACAAAAATGACTGTGGTGACCTTTTGCGCAAAAACAGCGGTGGAAGAGGAGAGCCGCCAGCGGGATCGCAAGATGCACCACGTCTCTGCAGTGGCGGGAATGCCCATTATTATTATTTTTCCCTGCTCTTACCGACATGTCTAGCCACACGATTTCATCAGGGTGACGAGGAGGTGGTCGAGCAGCGACATGAGTTTCCTGCTATGAGGCAGCTGCCATTGAGAGAAGCTTTCGGTGCCAAGGTCCTTCTTAATGCCCAGCCGTTGGCGCACAGCCAGAGCGTCTGTAAATTCCGGAAGCAGATGGTGCAGTGTTTTCTGCGGGCTAATTGTTGCGCTTGTGGAGGCTGGCTGATCCTGCGACAGCAGTGATTGCCTCCTGGCACTGCTGCTGCGGTGCCGAGTAGCGTCTGGGTTTTGTGCGCGGCGATTCCTGTGCTGTGCGGTGCCTTTTTTGTGTGGGGAGGACCGTGTCGCAGCAATCGCGGTGGAGGGCGTTCCGGATGAAGGCACCGACAGTGACCGATGTGGTTCGTGTGTCCCACCAGTGTGGCGTCACAGTGCGGGCATTTCTTCTTCCGATGCTGTGTGGAGGGCCGTCTCTCCACAGGCGGTGCGTCGGCCTCCCTTGTCGTCGGGGGAACAGCTTCCGTCCCGGTGCAGTGGGATCGTCGTTGGAGCGCATGAAAGCGGACTGTTCCGGTGAGATGTTGCGGAAACGGCGTTGGTTCGTGCAGTCTCTCACAGTCCAGTACAGGCGACCCCAGAGCTCGGATTCCCCGCACCCTTCCCGTGCAGTGTGTATCCGTTCCTGTTGGTCGAGGGCTTCCTGAGTGATCAGGTGCTTGCCACCTGGATCTGATGGCCTGGCACCGCCAAGCAGGTAGTGGTGGGTGTCCTGATGCATGGTGCTACGCCACTTGTTGGTGAGCTGGGTGTTAATGCATGACAGCAGGTCCGTGCGCTGTATGGGTGCTATTCCATGTTCCGTGTGTTGCCCGGTTGCCGTGGTCTGCGTCGCATGCTGATCTGCAGGCTCGTTAGTATGTACTCCGCAATGTTCGTAGCAAAACTGCAGCTGCACGGACCAGCCAGCACGCGTCAGCGACAAGAGACGCTGCCAGATCCGATCCTCCGTCCAGTCGGTATGACTGTGCGGGCCCTTGGTGACGGCGACTAGAAGGGAATGACTGTCTGTAACCACAAGCAGGGTTTTTGTCTGTGCTGGATACGAGGGATACTCAGCCTTTCCATGGCCGGGAGCAGTGCACGGGATTCCATCGTGCGGCTGCATGGGCGTGTGCCGCCGTTGGTACTGACATTCTCTATTATCTTCGAGGAACGCGGGGATGAGAGCAGTATGCCAATCCCGGCTGACGTGGGAATGTCAACACCGCTATTCTTCGTAAGTATCCACGGTCCCCAGCGATGACGTTGCACCTTGTCGCGGTGTTGGGCTTTGTTTGCTTATGGGAACTCCGCAGCAGGGCGTTGCTGCGAGCACGACGGAGACCAAGGTGACTTCATTCCCCGAGAAGGTTCCACGCCATGCCCGGTGTGGGGAGGTGGGGCGGTCTGCCTGCAGACTGTCGGTCAGAACTGCACGACCGTTTCGCAGCGGTCACTCCGTTGATATCACCCGTGGCGGTGACGTTCACAAGAACCCTGCCACCGAGGAGGATGGCTTCATCAATATTTGGCAGCTCAACATTGCAGGCCTCTCGTCCGTAAAAAGATTGCATTTGCGGCGCGATTGGAGCAGCGTCCACCTGACACCGTTCTTCTGCAGGAAATAAGTAACCGTGGTGACGTGGCGACGAAATTATGTGGCCATAATGACTGCCTTCGGGCCTCACTGGGCGCGGTGGTGGCGTTGCCGTTCTGGTGCGTCACTCTCTGCCGTGCGAGCGCCTGTCGCTCCCTGACACTGACCTCCTGGAGACTATTGCTGTCCGTGTATTTCCGCCGGGCTGTCCCAGCATTTGCGTGGTGAATCTCTACAACCCTCCCACAGCAATTGGCCAATAATCCGCATTTATCAATATCGTTTGCCGCTTTTGCCCGAAGAGATTATCGCGGGTGACCCGAATTTGCATCGTGAACTCTGGGACAGTCATATACACCATCAACGACTGGAGGCGATGATTTCGCCGCTGTTCTAATCGATATGGATTTTGGCTGGCAAATTACCCGACACAGGCAACACGGATCACACATCGTAATGCCTCGTCCCCTGACGTGACTGCGTATTGCGCCCTACGCATCTCCCACTGGACATTCGCCCCTTACATGGACTCGGACCACTGCTGAATATCTTACTTGGTAGAGATGGACGATGGCACTCCACGACTAGCAAACACGCTGCCTTGACGGAAGAAAGCCACCTTTGCCCTGCGTAAAGCGGGTTGGCCTGCTTTTACATCGTTGTGTGAAACCCTCCTTGCCACCGCGTCCACATGGTTGGATCCTCGCGGAGGCATCTTACGAGCAGCTGAGCGCCACATCCCGCGCGGCAGCCGTGACAGCTCCAAAAAGATATGGACACACGAAATGGAACAGGCCGAGTCCGCCGCCGAGGCAGCACACGAAGCACACACATTGCCTCACCTGGAGACAGCCTACTTTGAGTCGAATGTACCCGAAAAAAGGGAGGAACGAAATCAAGCCTTACGCCGTTGTTCCGCTGTGCCTCTGGAAGCACGCGCGAAAAGACTTGGAGCCTCACCCAGCCCGAGCTGGCGATATCTTCACGGCGTGGCGGCGCCGCACCCTCATCCTCTGGAATCGGTTGTGCTCCGCACTGAACGTGGCCGCGTATGCGCCCTGCCTCGGCAACAGGCAAATCTGCTTGTCCATCATTTTGTGCGGTTTTACGTGCCATACCGCCTTACACTGCTGCTGCTGCTCGCTGCACTCCTTTGGTTCCTGGTGGCTGGGAAATGGATCGGCCTTTCCCGCCGTATGTACTTGACGTGACCATCCGTGACTCTTTTCTTGGCTCAGCCCCTGGCCCCGACGACATGTTGAATGAATTCCTGCACCGTTTCGGGCCCGTCGCGCGTGGCACACTTGGAACGATGATCCACAACCCCTTCGCAAACGGCAGCCTGCCTGGCTCCTGGAAAATGGGAGACGCTATTCCTATCCCCAAGCCTGGGAATGATCCATGCCGCCCAGAGAGTTACAGACCTATCACGCTGCTCTCTGTGTTACTAAAGTTAACCGAAGGAATGATTCACCGCCGTCTGTCGGCGTTATTGCCGCACCACCCACGTCAATTTCGGATTTGCAACTCCGCGTTCTACGTCGGACGTGGTGGCACTTGTTGTCGACAAATTACTCGTGGACTGAATGAGTTTGGCATTGTGGAGCATGAGCGTCCTGGAGACGACGCCCCCACACGACGCCCTCGTCGCCATCGCACGTAGTTTTGATTGATTTTCCGACTGCGTTCGACACCACTGACCATGGGAAGTTATTCTGCATGCTTGACAGACTTCCGTGCCTTGGCCTCGAACCAAACGCTGGCTGCACAACTACCTGCGGGGCCGCTATGTTAGGGTATGCACTCGTGAACAGCACTCCCGGAAACAACTCGCCTCAGCTGGAGCACCGCAAGGCGGCGTCCCGGGACCCCAACTCTTCCTCTACTGTGTGGATGATCTGCTGCGCCGCCTGGGCAGCATCTATTCTGCCTCCGCATTCATGTACGCTGACGAACACACACACTTGTTGCCTCATGTGCGGACATCCATGCCTGTGCTGCGGCAATGCGACCGCTCTTGTCTCTTGTGGCCACATGGGCTCCCGAGCACAGCCTAAAAATCAACGTCGCTAAGAGCGAAGCTGCTCTATGCCACATCTCTTCACACACACACGGTCTGACGAGGACATGGTCGATCTCCATCTTGTTAGCGGGAACCTACGTATTCAGTCACGCCCAGTGCGCTTGCTGGGCAACACGTTCGATCAACTTCTTAATTCTGTTACGCATGCTTCCACCGCTGCAAAGAGGACCATGTCACGCCGCTATCAGCTGCGTCTGGTCGCAGAGGCGGGCGCGTCCCATCACACCATGCGATCCTTTTTGATTGGATGCGTTCATAGTGTGCTATTTCATAATGGCGAGGCAATTGTCCCGTGACTCGCCCCCACTTACCTCCATAATATGGAGGTACGGTACCGCGACGGCGGCATAACATTCTTGGCCTGAGCGCCTCTACGGAAGACACATCCGTCTATTTGGAGGCCAATATTCTTCCGCTCCGGAAGATACTCTGGCGTCGTGCACTCACACAATACGAACGCTATATACGCCTCCATGATCACGAGGATTTGCGTTCCCTTATCTACTCGCAACCTATGCCGCCGTCCATGCACAGGAAAGCGGCGACATCAATCCGCCTCTGAGAGATGCTGTTATTAATGGATTGCTACGCGTCTGTGACATTATTGGGACACCCCACAACCACATTCGCGCGCCTCTTGCCCAACATCGAATTTTTCCCTGGGACACTGCGATCTGCAACAGCGTGAGATTTTATCAGCCACTGTTTGCCGAAGAAGACTCTGACGATGTCGGGCGCACGGCTTTCTATTCTACTCACTCCTCTTTGGGGGATTGTGATTTTGAATTGTGGACGGACGGTCCTTCGTCTCTCGCTGCACTCGCATCCGGATCCGCTGCGCTATTATATGACTCCACCACGACAAATGATCTCCCTGTGGAGGTACATCGTGCAGCAACTGGCAGCCTCGCATGCTCATATAGGGCAGACTGCCTTGCGATCGAAAATGTTTTTAGACATCTCGTACCTCCTTGTCTGGGAACATCCCAATCGCCCACACGAATGCTGGAGGAAACGGACTCCCTCTCGGCAATTGAGGCACCCCGCGTTGCCCACCGACCGTGCGAGACCGCGATACTGAGCAAATTTGGATTATGCTGCTTTCCTTGGTGAAGCGAGGTCACCCTGTGGATTTTATATTTCCCATCACACTGCGGTATTCCACGCAATGAGGCCGCTGACAAACAAGCCACGATTGCACGATCCCTCTCGCAGGACTGCGTCAATGCCTGGCACGTGGACTTCCTTACCGCCGTCAAGAGGTTATAACGGAAGGATGCCCAGGAGGAAAAGGAGGGCGCGCACACCGTGCGACAGGCGCCTGTCGGTGTGGCGAGGACTCTATTCCTGGTGCTGACCCGGACATCGGTCCCCGAGTGGCGGCACTGCGCACAGGCGCGATGCGACTCCTGCCCATTCTTCGACAGGCCTGCACGCGCCCTGCGGATCACAAGGAACCCTCTGTGTCGGTGGTGCCGTCCCTCCCTGACTGCGGTGACCGGCCCGCCTCTGCCTCCGCCGGAACCTCTTCCCGACGTGAGCACCGCAACTCCTTGCCGACCAGCGAGCGGCGGATTGACGTCCTCCTGCCCAACCTGCGGCAGAGTGCACATGTCCGTCCACAGTATGAGGGCACATGCCGGACGTGCTCAGCCTGGCGTTATAATAGTTTGCGAGGGCCTCCCATGCGGATGCCACAATGGCGCCACCGTCTTTTTAACAGGTGCCTCGCGCGCAGGTCGCCACCGAAGTTGCCAAGCATGCCAGCAGGCGAGACACGCAGGAAGCACAAACGCGGGTACTCGAGATGGACCAGGCTCTTCCGCCACCGCCTCATCACGGACGCCACGGGCTGCTGATCCCCGACGGACCACGGGAGACTCCGCCTCATCCACTGCGGGAATGCCCTCGTCGTTGGGAATCTGGGAATGCGACTGTTTGTGACTGCCCCAGCCCGCACGACGGAATACTTGCCACTTTTGTACGGACGGCCCTTGCGCTACTCACTCGTTATTGTAGCAGCATACAACCAAAACAAGATAACAAGCTGCTTTGTGATGAATATTGGCCCCTGGCTCAGCCGGCCACCTCAACGTGGTGCCAGGGTCTAGTACTCTTACTAGAGAGGAAGCCAAGCGCCTGCTGTTCATGCTTCAAACCCGATGAGTAGTTGTTACTTAGTTTTACGGGCCGGAAGGGCAGATGTTGGAGCCATTCTATAGTGGCTGCCCGCGGAGTAAGGTTATCCTTGCTACTGAATTCCTTCGTACGCTTACCAGAGCTGCACAATTGAGGTGTAGTTACTACGACTGGTAAGAGAAGAAAAAAAAAAAAATGAATATTGGCCGCACTTCCCGTGGACCAACAATCCACTTGGTGTGCGGGGATCTCCTTTTTTGTTACTTTGCTTTTGTGTTGCTGTGTGCGCTGCACCTTCTTGTGTGTGTGCGCACCCTCCGTGAGGGGTGCCGACACGACGGACCGCTCTCGCCGCATGTGCATGCGGTGGAGCCTTGTGTGCCGCTCCTGTTTGCTTCTCCATCCTCCATCTGTGTGTTGGTGTTGCGGCAGGGCTGTGTGTGTGTGTGTGTGTGCCTGCTGCCGTGGATTGGAGTGTGTGTCGTGCGTGGTGTGCGGCGTACGGTGCATGCCTGGCTGCTGCCCTCTCCTCATGTGGTGTGCTCTCTGTGTGTGTCTGCCGCACCTCTCGTCTCCCTGTTGCTCTCCATTTCCCTCACTGTGCAGATCAGCTCCACACCGCTGAACGACCACACTCACGATGATGATGACGTGCCGTCTGCTGTGCGCCCTGTTGGTGCTTGCCCTGTGCTTCTGCCCGTCCGTTTGCGCATCAGAGTCTGAGACGGCTCAGGTTGAAGATATTGTAAGCGGAACCTATTCACCGTCTCTTGTACCAGGAGGATCACCGGGGGTCAGTGAGCCGCTGCCACCAATTACGTTGTCCACTGCGCGAGGGGCACCAATGACGGTGACCGGTCAGTCAATGTCGTCAGGTGAGGTGTCCGGTTTGGTACCGGGAAAAGGTGGCGGAAAGAGAGCAGATGCGACTGATGCGTTACAGAAAAAAGATAGGATTGATATGACAGCGCCAGAGACTTCAGATACAAGTCCGGCAGATGGTCTGCTAGGGAATCAAGATAGAGCGGGCTTGGAGCCTAGTACAAAAGAGCAAACAGTTCTGGGGACCGGTGAGGGCGGTACGACAGTATCACAAAGTCGCACGAGACAGCCGGCAAAAGAAACAATTGAGAGCGTCGGAGGCCTTGCCAAGACGACTAAGACCACTGCAATAAAGTCACCAGAGGGAGCATCACAGGGGGATTTGCCAGCGAAAGCAACAGATCTAACACCATCACCGCCAGTGGAAGGGCCACTCCCCAATGCAGATAAGGAGCCGGTGCCGCAGCCAGAGGAAGACTCAGTGAGCATGAAGCCAAACAAAGATTTGGCAGAAGAGGATATCGCCACCACCGTAGACACAGATCAGAATGAAACATCTAGCGGTAGAGCCGAATCAACCACAACAACAACCCTCGTTGCCAGCGATAATGCAAATAACGAAGCAGACAGAAGCACTGGAGAAGGTATTCCGAACAATACACCGGATTCCGATGTGTCAGGGACAGAAGAAAGGCGGGATGAAAATAAATATAATAATACGAAGGAAACACGAGTCCAAGTCGCGGATATAAAAAGTGTCACGGTGGCGTCTGGCAACAGTGACAGCAGCACCGCAGTCTCCCACACCTCCCCTCTTTTGCTTCTTCTTGTTGTTGCTGCTACGGTGGTGGCCGCGTGAGAGTGAGTGTGATAGAGCCATGCACCGCCCGCACACACACTCTTCCTTCTCTCTCTGTGTGTGTGTCCCCTTGCATGGACTCTCGCCCTCACCTCACCCCACGAGGCACACACATAATGTGCCCATTGTATATATGCATGCACACCCATGCAGGCCCGTTGGTGCTCTCTTTTGCACCACACGCACCGCTGCCGTCCTGCCTGGCTGCATGGACGGAGCACCGTAACTGTTTCTGTTTTGTTTTTATTGCATTGAGTGGGCGACCTCTCTCTCTCTCTGTGTGTGTGTGTTTTGCTTTACGGGAGCAATGAGAGTGCGTGCGCTGGTCGTCCCACGCTTCGGCTTTTTGTTTTGTTTTTCTTTTTGATTTTGTGGTTGAGTGCATCCATTCCGCCGGCTGCGTGTATGTGTGATGATATGAGTAATTTGCGTGTGTGCTATCTGCCTCTCTCTGCCGTTGCTTTCTTCAGACTCTCTTGTGGCGCACAGCTGCTCCGCAAGTATAGGCGCTGCCAAACACACATGCACACACACACGCCATTATGCATACTCTGTAGAGCGGCGTGATAGCTGAGAATGCACGCACGCAGAAGATTCTGGCTGCGACGTCCCTCGCGAGGAGGGAGGACGGGAGCCTGCGATTTATTTTTTGACACGTTGCTGGCGTGCAGTCTATTGGGTGGTGTGGCTTAGGGTGCCAGGGACAAGTGCGGATTGCTTCTTGTCCAGCTGCTGCACGTGCCAATTTGTATCTCCCATGCTGAGTATACTTTGGTCAGGGATTCCTTGCCTGTGTGGGTGATTTGCGCTGGAAGGGACAACAGTAAAATGACTGGCGAGAGCGCGTGGGCTTTGCAAGGGGCGGTTGTGCTCTTTTGCATTCCGCTGGTTGTTTTGTGTGTGGGCAGTCGCCGCTCGGTGTGTGCTGACGCGTGGCAGAAGCACCCGCCGTGACTCCTCCTGCTGGTGGTGGCAGTCGCTGTGTGTTCCAGGTGCACTGTTCTCCCTTCTGCTGTTCCGTGTGTCTGCGTGCGTGAGTTGTTGTTGTTGGGAGTGACTGTAGCGGGGATGATGATGCCACTCACAGTGTGGATGGGTGACGGTGGTTACTGTTGTACTTTTTTTGTGGACATGTTTTCTCATTATTTATTTCCCACCCTCACAAAGAGGGAAAACAATCGCTAATTGCTACTGTGAAATTGTAAGGCACTGAAAGAACCAACAGCACACACACCGCCCACACACATATTTATATGCTCTCACGTGTTGCTGCAGTGCAGGCACCCCGCACACACAACCGTCGCCGCGTGACCGGATCCAGCGGAAGGAAGAGGGGAGGAGGAGAGAGTGAGCGGCAGAGGCCCAACATGTCCCGGCATTTCTGTTCTGCGGTGTTGCTCCTCCTCGTCGTGCTGATGTGCTGCAGTACTTGTGGAGCTACGCAAGGTGAGGAGGATCTGCCGGCAGTTCCAAAGTATCAATTGGAGGACGCTAATGAGGAGGGCGTAAGTGTGAAATCGTTGGGTGTTCCCGGCCTTTTGAAAGTGGGGAGTGGCGTATTTGCCGTTGCCGAGGCGCAGTGCAAGAAGAATGGTGAGGGTGGAGAAGATACCTTTACTGGCATTGCATCCCAACTTCTCACGATAAAAAACGATAACACACCGGAGGAAGTGCTTACGAAAGCCAGAGTGATACGAGTTCTGGAGGAAGTCGCTACCACAAGCAAGGAAGTGGATGTGAGCCGGCCAACAACGGTTGTGCAGGGAAATGATATTTACATGGTCGTTGGGAAATACAGTCCTACAGCTGCCACTGGTAAAGAGGATGGCGAAGCAGACGACTCGGGGCTTTTGCTGGTGAAAGGTAACGTAAGTAACGAAGAAAGTAGCAATGAAAAAAGAATTTACTGGAATGACAGTTACTTTATTCCGTGGAATTATAAAGACAAACAACACGAATCTTTGTTGCGGCTGATTGGCGGCGGTGGATCGGGCGTTAAGATGAATGACGGTACGATTGTGTTCCCATTGGAAGGGACGAGGAAGAAGAAGAACCAGGATGGTGGCAACGAAAAGGATGGGAAGACCGTCTCACTTATCATATACTCGAAGGATACTAAGGGTTGGGTGCTGTCGAAGGGGATGTCTGCCGATGGCTGCAGTGCTCCCTCCGTCGTGGAGTGGAAGGACAAACTCATGATGATGACTGCGTGTGGTGATGGCCGCCGCAGGGTGTACGAGTCCGGCGACAAGGGGGAGTCGTGGACGGAGGCACTCGGGACACTCTCGCGCGTGTGGGGCAAAAAAAAGGACGGAGAAGGGAAGGCCGTTAGGAGCGGGTTCACCACAGCGACAATTGACGGTGAAGATGACAGGAATGTGATGCTCGTTACTCTGCCGGTGTATCCCAAAGAAAACCAAAAGGAAAATAAAAAGGGCGAACTCCATCTTTGGCTGACGGACAATAAGCACATTGTTGATATTGGGCCGGTATCCGGGAAGGACGATGACGCTGCCGCCAGCGCCCTGTTGCACAAAAGTGTTGAAGGTGAAACTAATGAGGAGAAGAAGGAGTTGATTGCACTGTACGAGAAGAAGAAGGGCGATGCGGAATCATCACTCGGTATGGTCTCTGTGCTTCTGACTGAGCAGCTGCAGCGGGTGAAGAAGGTGCTGGCGACCTGGAAGGAAGTGGACGAACGTGTCTCCGAGCTGTGCCCTTCTGAGAGTGCTGAGAAGGGTCCCTCACCTGACACTGCCTGCAGCACTACTGTTAAGATCACGGCTGGGCTGGTTGGCTTTTTGTCCGGCAACTTCTCTGATGACACATGGAGGGACGAGTACCTCGGGGTGAACGCCACAGTAAAGAAGGGAGCGGAAGAAGGAGCGTCAGCAGGGGTAGCAGAGACTGCAGGGTCTTCCGATGGAGTGAAGTTCCGGGGAGCGTGGGCGGAGTGGCCTGTTGGCAGGCAGGGAGAGAATCAGCTGTACCACTTTGCGAACTACAACTTCACTCTTTTGGCGACGGTGTCCATCGACGGTGTGCCGAAGAAGGAGGGCCCCATTTCAGTGATGGGTGCGAAGATGAGTGATGCAGAGAATCCAGTACTCCTTGGACTGTCGTACAACAACAGAGAGAAGAAGTGGACATTATTGTGTGGCGACGGAAAGGTGATTAAGGAGCACAGAAGCAATTGGGAGACACAGACAGATACAACACGGTACCAAGTGGCCATTGTGCTGCAGAACGGCACTCAGGGCTCCGCGTACGTCGATGGTAAGCGTGTGGGTGAGCCATGTAAATTGGAGAATACGAATTCTAAAGGGATCTCCCACTTCTACATTGGAGGGGACGGAAGCAACACAGAGGGCCAAGGAGGCGTGTCTGTGACTGTGAGGAACGTCCTGCTGTACAACCGCCCGTTGGATGACAATGAGATTACTGCTCTTAATGCAATTAAACCCCCGATTACGCCTCCGAAGGAAACAAATGCGCAGGAAATTGTGTTGCCTTCTTCTGGTGGAACACCGCATGCGGGACAGGAACCTTTGAATGGAGGTGAAGGTGCTGCCGGTGGAAGTGCATCCCCATCAGCAGTGTCCGCTTCAACGACTTCCTCGGGAAGTGGGCAATCTGTGAACCAACTCGCGCCAGGAAAGCCTCCCGATGGAAATGCAGATGTGGATGTCGCTTTCTCGTCTAGCGGTAACCCGACGGTGGGGGAGGGGAGTGCAGATACGATACAGGGGGATGGACCGCACACACCTTCCGTGGGTAATACCGCCGCCGCCGCAGATACAAACGTTCTTACCGCTAAAGGCGAGGGGCACGATGGACCCGCATTGACAGCTGATGTGAGCGCGAGCTCTGGTGCGGATGGGGAGACGGCAGGAGGAACGGATGGGCAGGGAGAGGAGGGAATCCATCCACAGGCCGGGGAAGTAAAGTCTGCGGCACTCAACAGCAGCCTGGGAAATTCGTCGCAGGGGAATAACACTGATGCGTGTACTGTGCGTGAGAGTGGACTGCTGCCATCGCTGCCATCGCTTCTTCTGTTGGGACTGTGGGGGTTTGCGACTCTGTGAGGGATGACTGGCTGCCGCGTGGGACAATTGCGACCTCCCGAGCACAGAATTACTATTCCCATGGGAACAAATTTCATTCATAAATCATTTTTTTGCGTGTTTTAAAATTCTTTTACTGTTTGCTTCTTTTTGGTTGATTTTACTTTTTTTAATCTCTCATTCCTTCGCTTTTTTGCTTTTGGGGGCAATCGCTATGGACGTTTTTTTCTTTTCTACTCTTCCCTCTTTTAATTGTTTGTTCTGCACTCTTCCTGTGAGGGGTGCCGTGTGGTTCCGCCCAACTGCTCCACTCGCACACCCACCGACACGCTCATGACGACGGCCCTGTGCGCCTCGCCTGCTGCACGCATGAGGAGGGGCGGCGACGAACGGCGCGCTGAGGGAGCCGTGACGTGTGGGCGTGCGACGAGGGCCTGTGGGGCGGAGCACACATTTCTTTCCCTCCTGTTTTGTTTTCTTTGCGGCCAGGGCTGGCAGACACCCGCAGCGCCACACACACAGCCACACCCTGCCGCCGTGTTTTTCTTTTCTTTTGCTGCGCTCACTCTCCCGATTGAGTGACGCGACTGCCGTCGTGTCTGCGTGCTTCTCTCAGTCCCCCCACACACGAGTGACTGTGCTCTGCGGGCCGCACTCACGCGCCGATGGGAGGGCTGAGGGGAGCAGCAACACGCAGATGACCCCATGAAATATAAACGATGTGCGGACACATGGAGGTCGGACGGTTGAAAGACATTTAAATATCTTTTAATTTTATTTTCGGACAAAATGTACGCAGACGGTTTGGTGTGGCCGCACGGCTGCCGGAAGCTTTTTAAAATTTGTGTGGAACAGTAATGGACGATTTCTTTTCATTTATAATTATTTTGTGTGATGGGGTTTGTATAAGATGAAGGGGGACATTTTTTTGTTTTGGATAAATCTTGTGTGAATTGCCGCTGCCTGGGCTGCAGTGCAGTCGTTAGTTTGAGCGGTATTTTTCCTGTTGTTTCCGCCATGCATCTCCGCTGTACATTTTTGTGTGTCTCTCCGCATACTCTGTCCCCTCTTTTCTACTTCTTTGCTTTGTGCTTCTGCAGGCACACACAACCACACACACAAGATGCACATTGCAGTGGATTTCAAGGCTTCTTTTGTGGTGCATGCTGACAGTTGCGTGTGGCGGCTGTTGTCTTCTTCCGTGGCCATGAGGAGAAGGGAGGAGAGGGAGTGCGCAGCCCGAATCTCCATTTTTGCGGGTGTGATGCACTGCGTGTGACTGCGTTGAGTTGGGCTCCAAATCCCATTGAGGGCAGGATGGCTGTAGGTTTTTGTGCCACGTCATGGATGGATGAGGGTTTGCTTGCGGTTGTGGCTGGTGTGGTGGGTGCTCGCTCCGTGTGCGTGACGGCTGCTGGGAGTGCTGGAGATGTATCTGGTGATGCGGATGCGGTGGTTGTGCCGGTGGATGTGTCGTGTGCTCCGAGTGACGGCAGCCTGAGCTATCGTGTGTGTGTGGGTGTGGAAGAAGTGTTCTGCTGCCAGTGCTGAGGCTCAGTGTGAGAATTACACTTTCAGTGGCTTTGTTGTGCGCATGCATGGCAGGAATGGTGAGCTGGGTGCTGTGTGTCATGTGGCCAATGCGGTGCACACATTTAGCAACTGTGCTGCCAGCTGTGCAACGGAAGAGGAAGAGGCCACCGTTGCCTTCACGATGAATGTGACGGCACATAAATACACCGGCCCTTATGAATTGTGGTGGCGTCAATTTTCCCCCGATGGAACCATCCATCCGCCTGCACGGAGCAGCGATGCTGACCAGACGGGCATCTGTCAGTTGCCGCCACCCCGTGAAGGGAAGGATGACACAAAATCTGGTGGGACAACTGCGCCGCAAGTGAATGCTGAGCCGTCACGTCAACACGAGGATCGGCGACAGTCTGCGGCGGCTGACGGACCCAACACCATCGATCGGAGTCCCGCATCCAACACGGCGACCAACACGTCTATGAAAAAGCCTTGCATTGCAAGCGATCCGAAAGAAAACGTGGTTCCGACACCACCCAAGAGGAAGCCTAGCATTGCCATGAGTCGGGACATAGAAATGGATCCGAATGCATTCGTGACGAAGACTGCGCTCGCCACCGCGTTGAGGAAGGCAGTGGGCTCGAGAGATGTCCGTAAGACTGAGGCCGTTGACGGCAGCGGCGAGCACGTTCCTGGGAAAATTGCGGGAGGAATGAATGGTCAGAACGTCCCCGGAAGAACAAAACGGCATCAAGAAATGTGACCTTGCGCGATCTGGAGCGGCGTGAGTCCAGACGGCCGCCTCGCCCTGTTTGACGACGTGGAGTTGATACCACGCGATTCAACTGGCGGCCGCACTGCGCGTGTGTGCGTGTCTCTGGCGTTGCTGCTGCTGGAACTGTGTGGAGTTTTGGTGGTCTTTCGAGCGAAAGAGGGTGGAATTGTGACTCCCCACGGGGGATATTTGCCGCATACTTTGCGGTTTTTATGTCACTTTTTCTCCTCTTTTTTTAAATGACTTACGGATCGCTTTTTAAACCTTTTTTTCTTCTTTGTAATGTTCTTTTTGATGCTTTTCCACTGGAGTAATAAGTGCCCTTTTTTCTTCTCATTATTTAATGTTCGGTTGATGTGCACTGGAATGGGCGACGTGTTTTCTCTCTTGTGTGTTTGTTTTTTGCTGTTGCCCACACGCGGTGCCGGCTCCGCTGCTGTGCTTCCCACGGACTGCAGGAACGGGGATTGGAAGAAACGGCCGGATGCCGCGTGAAATGTGAGGGATGTTGTGTGGGCTGGTGGAGTAATAAGATTTTTCTTTTTTCATTGCATTTTTTACTTTTGCAGGTAATATTTATGCGCACGTGATCGTCTTGTGCTGCATGGCACACGAAATGGAAGTCCTACTGATTCATTTTAGTTTCTTTTTTAAAAAATCCCTGCGGACTTCTTTTTGTCCGTGCCGTGTCCACTGTCACTGTGTGCCCCCGTGTGTCGTTGGGTGTCCCTCTGCCGGCTGTGTTTCTGAACTGCCCTCATATCTTTTTCTTCTTTTCTGCTAGAGGCGCCGATGGTTTGCGACGACGGTTGTTTGTGCTACCCATTGCGATGGCACGAGGGTGACTGGGCGCTGGCCTCCTGAGTGCTCTCGGAGGGAGAAGATGGTGTGCGCCGTGCCTCACTGTGAGTGTGGGACGCTACTAGCCGTGCGGAGAGAAGTAAATGTCTGTGCGGTATGTAGTTGGATGCACCCCGTCGCTCTCGTTGCCGCCGTGTGTGTGCTGAGCGCATGGCAGTATCTTGCGGTGCGAAGTGGATGGCATTGCTTCCGCGTGTGCCCTCGTGCATGCGCTGTGCGGCGGGCATCTCTTCCCCATGACACCGCCCTTTTGTGTGGGACAGCGGAGGGAAGTGGAGATGTGTGAGGGAGTGAGGGTGGCCGTTGTTTCCCCACATTTGCTTCTTCCACACACGTAGCGCCTCTCGGCAGCCTCTCGCAGCACCAGGCCGTGGATTGAGAGGATGTGAGGGTCTGCTCCAAGTACACGGAGGACGACAAGATGCAGTTCATGACAGCCAACCTGATCGGCCTGTGGTTGCAGCGCATGGAGCACGTGCACCTGCACACGTAGGGTGTTGCGTTCATGATTGGGGAGGAGAGGCGGCACGACACTGTGGCGCTGTGGGTGTTGCGCGGCCGGGGCATGCCGACGATTGTGAGGGACGTGGAGGACACGGAGCTGTTCGACTGGGAGGAGGTGACGGACGTTGCGGCGCAGTGGGAGCGCATGACGGACTGCCTTTGCTGGAGGGGCGCGTGTTGAAGTGAGCGTGGCGTGCCTGTGAGGGCCTGAGGAGAGGGAATAACAGTAACAGTGACTGTGAGAGTGCGAGGAACAGGGCACTGGCGAGGAGCACTTCTTTTTTTGATTGTTGTTGAACCATGCCCACCTAATTGTTGTGGTGGTGCGTGACTCTCATTGCTGGATGGGACGGTGCGTGGCTTTGTGAATTGTCTCCTTTTGCTTTTGCTCTGCGTTGACGTGTTGTTAGTTTGTGCTGAAGGCTACACGCAAGTGGCAGGAGTGATGGCGATGTTGACTGGCCGTGTGCTGCTGGTGTGTGCCCTCTGCGTGCTGTGGTGCAGTGCCGGCGGTCAATGGTGATGAGTCTGATGGGAATGTGGATTTTTCTTCTGAGAGGTCCGAAGCCCCACAAGGTGGATCATCTGAAGTTATGGATGGAAGAGAAGGTTTGGATCACAAGTCCTGCTCTGTGGAGCCGGGGTCGGAAGGAAATACCGCGGAATGTACGAAGGCGACGACAAACGACACAGATGCCATTTCTACCGATCCGTCATTGCCGTCACACAAGTCCAGTGACCCAAATCCCCAAACAGGCCTACAGCCTCCTGCTCCACCTACCGGTGCTGGTCAGAGTCATCAAACCAACCCGGTGCAAGATGCAGGAGTCACGCGGCAAGTACGGCAAGATGTTGAAGAAGTAAAAACAAAAAAAGGACTTGAAGAGAAGAACAAACAGAAAAACAAAGAAAGTCACGAAAAACAATCGTCACGTGAAGACGCTTCAGTACTAAAAGGAAATCAACTTGTAGGACAAGAAGCAGCGCTACAAGGAGACCCAGCGCAGCAGGAAAGAAAGCAACCGGAAGTAGAGCCAGGACAACCACAACACGAGACCGACGTACAGCACAGAGGATTATCCCAGCATGACCAACAACTTCAAGGCCATGAAGAAGTACAGGAAAAACGACGCCAGAGGGAAGAACAACCGCAACTACCAAAAGCACAAAAAGAAAAGGTGCCGACTGCTTCAACGACAGAGCCAAAGTCAACGCCACAGTCACCGCCACCTGTAAAACCACAGGGCATGCAACAGGAGGGATCCGCCGCCAGTTCATCAGATCCATTGAAAAGGGAAATTCCCTCGGTTTCAACGAAAAGGAAATCAAATGAAACCATTGACCCACCGTTGCCACAATCTTCTGCAGGAGAAGGTGGTGCTGCTGCCGCACTTGGGGCAGACGAGGAAGACGCGAACATTCGAAAAGATGCTGAATTTCCTGAATCGGCAGCTACAGAAGAAGACCACCAACATAAACATTCCCTTAAAAATGACGGAGAAGCAAAGAAAAAGACCGCCTTCGGTACAAATAACACGGCAAATAAAAATGACGGTTACAGTGACGGCAGCACCGCGGTCTCCCACACCACCTCCCCTCTTTTGCTTCTTCTTCATGTTGCTGTGCGGCTGCGGTGGTGGCCGCGTGAGAGTGAGTGTGAGAGAGCCATGCACCGCCCGCACACACACTCGTCTTTCTCTCTGTGTGTGTCCCCTTGCATGGACTCTCGCCCTCACCTCACCCCACGAGGCGCACACAATAATGTGCCCATTGTATATATGCATGCACACCCATGCAGGCCCGTTGGTGCTCTCCTTTGCACCACACGCACCGCTGCCGTCCTGCCTGGCTGCATGGGCGGAGCACCGTAACTGTTTCTGTTTTGTTTTCATTGCATTGAGTGGGCGACCTCTCTCTCTCCCTCTGTGTGTGTGTTTTGCTTTACGGGAGCAGTGAGTATGTGCGCTGGTCGTCCCACGCTTCGGCTTTTTGTTTTGTTTTCCTTTTTGATTTTGTGGTTGAGTGCACCCATTCCGCGGCTGCGTGTGTGTGCGATGATATGAGTAATTTGCGTGTGTGCTATCTGCCTCTCTCTGCCGTTGCTTTCTTCAGACTCTCTTGTGGCGCACAGCTGCTCTGCAAGTATAGGCGCTGTCAAACACAAGCAAATGTACACACATGTCATGCTGAACATGCCGTGTTTAAAACGCTGAGAATGAACGCACGCACGAACACGATTCTGGCTGCTGCGGCCCTTGGGATGGGGATTGAAGGGAGCCTGCAACGCTTGTCTTTGTCGTGCGTTGTTGAGGGTGCCTGAAATAGGTGCGGAGCGATTTCCGCCCAGCAGCTGCAGGTGCCGAAGCGTCTTTCTTGTTGTGTATTTGATGGCGGGGGCTTTTCCGGCTGTGCGAGGCGGTGTGCGCCGGCGGCGGAGCGGGTGATGTGCGTTGGAAGGGAGAACAGTAAAATGACTGGTGAGAGCGCGTGGGTGCTGCGGAGGACGGTTGTGCCTTTTGCATTCCGATGTTTTTTTTGTGTGTGGACGTCGCCTGGTGTGTGCTGACGCGTAACGAATAAGACATCCGCCGTGACTCCTGCTGGTGCTGGTGGTGGCAATCGCTGTGTGCTTCCTGTGTACTGTTCTTCTTTCCGCTGTTCCGTGTGTCTGTGTGCGTGAGTTGTTGTTGGGAGTGACTGCGGCGGGGATGATGGTGCCACTCACAGTGTGGATGGGTGACGGTGGTTACTGTTGTACTTTTTTTGTGGACATGTTTTCTCATTATTTATTTCCCACCCTCGCAAAGAAGGGAAAACAAGCGCTAATTGCTACTGTGAAATTGTAAGGCACTGAAAGGACCAACAGCACACACACCGCCCACACACACATATTTATATGCTCTCACGTGTTGCTGCTGTGAAGGCACCCCGCACACACAACCGTCGCCGCGTGACCGGATCCAGCGGAAGGAGGAGGGAAGGAAGAGAGAGTGAGCGGCAGAGGCCCAACATGTCCCGGTGTGCGTTTACTTCCGCGGTGCTCCTCCTCCTCGTCGTGATGATTTGCTGCAGCAGTGGTGGAGCTACGCAAGCTGTGGAGGATCTGCCGGCAGATCCAAAGTATCAATTGGAGGACGCTAATGAGGAGGGCGTAAGTGTGAAATCGTTGGGTGTTCCCGGCCTTTTGAAAGTGGGGAGTGGCGTATTTGCCGTTGCCGAGGCGCAGTGCAAGAAGAAGGATGGAGAAGATACCTTTACTGGCATTGCATCCCAACTTCTCACGATAAAAAACGATAACACACCGGAGGAAGTGCTTACGAAAGCCAGAGTGATACGAGTTCTGGAGGAAGGCGCTCCCACAAGCAAGGAATTGGATGTGAGCGGACCAACAACGGTTGTGAGGGAAAGTAATATTTACATGGTCGTTGGGAAATACAGTCGTAAAGGTGGTCAGGGGAGTGATGCAGATGACTGGGGACTATTGCTGGTGAAAGGGACAGTCAGTGATAAAGAAAGTAACAAACAAATTGAGTGGAAAGATACCAGCGCTGTCCCGACGACAACTTTGGGCGAACAACCTTCATCCTTGACAGGACTGATTGGAAGCGGCGGATCGGGTGTTAAGATGAAGGATGGTACGCTTGTTTTTCCGCTGGAAGGCACGAAAAAGAAGGATGACGTAGACGCAGGAAAGGATGGAAAGACAACTACCGTTTCTTTGGTACTACACTTGCAGGATACTAAGAATTGGAAGCTGTCTAAGGGGATGTCTGCCGATGGCTGCAGTGATCCCTCCGTCGTGGAGTGGAAGGACAAACTCATGATGATGACTGCGTGTGGTGATGGCCGCCGCAGGGTGTACGAGTCCGGCGACAAGGGGGAGTCGTGGACGGAGGCACTCGGGACACTCTCGCGCGTGTGGGGCAACAAAAAGGACGGAGAAGGGAAGGCCGTTAGGAGCGGGTTCACCACAGCGACAATTGACGGTGAAGATAACAGGAATGTGATGCTCGTTACTCTGCCGGTGTATCCCAAAGAAAAAGAAAAGGGTGAACTCCATCTTTGGCTAACGGACAACACGCACATTGTTGATATTGGGCCTGGTGTCCGGGAAGGACGATGACG
>NW_001849469.1:134295-146173 GCF_000209065.1 Trypanosoma cruzi
GAGCGTGGGCGGAGTGGCCTGTTGGCAGTCAAGGGGAGAATCAGCTGTACCACTTTGCGAACTACAACTTCACTCTTGTGGCGACGGTGTCCATCGATGGTGTGCCGAAGGAGGGTAATATTCCAGTGATGGGTGCGATATTGAAGGATGCAGAGAATCCAGTACTCCTGGGACTGTCGTACAACAATAAAGAGAAAAAGTGGACATTATTGTGTGGTGACGGAAAGGTGATTAAGGAGCACAGCAGTACTTGGGAGACACGGACGGATAGTACACAGTACCGAGTGGCCATTGTGCTGCAGAACGGCACTCAGGGCTCCGCGTACGTCGATGGTAGGCGTGTGGGTGAGCCATGTAAATTGGAAGGTAAGGAAGATAGAAAGATCTCCCACTTCTACATTGGAGGGGATGGAGTCAATGCAGGGAACACAGAGAGCCAAGGAGGCGTGTCTGTGACTGTGACGAACGTCCTGCTGTACAACCGCCCGTTGAGTTCGGAAGAGATTACTGCCCTTAACACAAAACTTTCTATTCCAAAAGCAAGAGACGAAAAAGCAGTGAAGGAGGTTACTCCTCCACCAGAGGCAAGTGAACCAGTTACACTGGAAACCGGAACTTTGTCTATTCTTGGCGAGCAACAGCAGAACAAACAGGATCCGTTGAGGAAAAGTGAAAATGCGGGCAGTGGTGGTTTATTCGCGTCAGGGCTACCTACTGCTACGACTTCCCCAGCAGCCAAAGAGTCCGAAAAACAGTCAGCGTCGGGAGCATCTCCCAGTGGAAACAAAAATGTGGATGGTACTTCCTCGTCTGACGCCGACCCAACGGTGGTAACAGGGAGTGGAGATAAGATTCAGGGAGATGGATCACCCCAAACTCCTGAGGTGAGCGTGAGCTCTGGTGCGGATGGGGAGACGACGGGAAGAACGGATGCGCAGGGAGAGGAGGGAATCCATCCACAGGCCGGGGAAGTAAAGTCTGCGGCACTCAGCAGCAGCCTCGGAAATTTGTCGCAGGGGAATAACAGCGATGCGTGTACTGTGCGTGAGAGGAGGGTGCTGCAGCTGCCATCGCTTCTTCTGTTGGGACTGTGGGGGTTTGCGACTCAGTGAGGGGTGATTGGATGCCGCGTGGGGCAATTCCGACCTCCCCAGCAGAGAAATACTATTCCCATGGGAAAAAATTTCACTCATACATCCTTTTTTGCGTGTTTTAAAATTCTTTTACTGTTTGCTACTTTTTGGTTGATTTTACTTTTTTTAATCTCTTATTCCTTCCCTTCTTTCTTTTTTTGCTTTTGGGGCAACCACTATGGACGTTCTTTTCTACTCTTCCCTCTTTAATTGTTTGTTGCTGCACTCCTCCTGTGAGGGGTGCCGTGTGGTTCCCGCCCAACTGCTCCACTCGCACACCCACCGACACGCTCATGACGACGGCCCTGTGCGCCTCGTCTGCTGCACGCATGAGGAGGGGCCGCGACGGACGGCGCGCTGAGGGAGCCGTGACGTGTGGGCGTGCGACGAGGGCCTGTGGGGCGGTGCACACATTTCTTCCCTCTTGTTTTGTTTTCTTGCGGCCAGGGCGGGCAGACACCCGCAGCGCCACACACACAGCCACACCCTGCCGCCGTGTTTTTCTTTAAGGATTTGTTTTTTTTTTTTTTGATGTTTTTTGCTTTGCGCCGGCAGTCCCTTCGGGGTCTGTCTTGTGAGCATTTATTTTCCCATCCTGATGTTTTTTTTTTTTTGCTGCGCTCACTCTCCCGATGGGGTGACGCGACTGCCGTCGTGTCTGCGTGCTTCTCTCAGTCCCCACACACACGAGTGACTGTGCTCTGCGGGCCGCACTCACGCGCCGATGGGAGGGCTGAGGGGAGCAGCAACACGCAGATGACCCCGTGAAATATAAACGATGTGCGGACACGCAGAGGGTCGGACGGTTGAAAGACATTTAAATATCTTTTAATTTTATTTTGTGGGCAAAATATGCAGACAGTTTGGTGTGGCCGCACGGCTGCCGGAAGCTTTTTAAATTTGTGTGGAACAGTAATGGACGACTTCTTTTCATTTATAATTATTTTGTGTGGTGGGGTTTGTATAAGACGAAGGGGGACGTTCTTTGTTTTAAATAAGTCTTGTGTGAATTGCTTCTGCTCGGGCTGCAGTACAGTCATGGGTTTGAGCGGTCTTCTTCCTGTTGTTTCCGCCATGCGTCTCCGCTGTACATTTTTAGTTTGTGCGTTTTTACGCATACTCTGCTTCCTCTTTTCTTCTTTGCTTTGCGTTTCTGCAGGCACATACGACCACGCACACAAGATGCACATTGCAGTGGATTTGGATGCTCCTTTTGTAGTGCATGCTGGCGGTTGCGCGTGGCGGCTGTTGTCTTCTTCCGTGGCATGAGGAGAAGGGAGGAGAGGGAGTGCGCAGCCCGAGTCTCCTTTCCTGCGGGTGTGATGCACTGCGTGTGACTGCGTTGAGTTGGGTTCCGTGTCCCATTGAGGGCGGGATGGCTGAAATTTTGTTGCCACGTCATGGATGGATGAGGTTTTGCTTCCGCTTCTGCCTCGTGTGGTGGGTGCTTGCTCCGTGTGCGTTGTGTGGTGGCCGCGGTGCTTTTGCCATTTCTCTGAGACAGCGGGAATGAGCTGGGGGAGATGGTGGTGGATGCCGTCTCGTGGTGTGTGAACTGTGCGGCTGGGCCTGCTGCCCTTTCCTCATTTTGTCTGCTCTCTCGCGCTGCATCCGCTGTGCCCCGTCCCTCTCCCTCTTGTTGCATTCTTTTTCTTCTGTCCCACCGATCAGCTCACCGACTCCAGCGACTCCACCACGGGTGATGATGACGATGGTGACGGTGCGGCACCGTGTTGTTCCTTGCGCTCTCGTGCTGCTGCTGCTCGTCCGTGTGCGTGACGGCGGCTGGGATTCCTGGAGATGTATCTGGTGCTGCGGATGCGGTGGTTGTGCCGGTGGATGTGTCGTGTGCTCCGAGTGACGGCAGCCTGAGCTATCGCGTGTGTGTGTGGCGTGGACGAAGTGTTCCGCTGCCAGTGCTGAGGCTCAGTGTGAGAATTACACTTTCAGTGGCTTTGGTGTGCGCATGCATAGCAGGAATGGTGAGCTGGGTGCTGTGTGTCATGTGCCAATGCGGTGCACACATGTAGCAACTGTGCTGCCAGCTGTGCAACGGAAGAGGAAGAGGCCACCGTTGCCTTCACAGCGAATGTGACGACACACAAATACGCCGGCCCCTATGAATTTTAGTGTCGCCAATTTTCCCCCGATGGAACCATCCATCCGCCTGCACGGAGCGGCGATGCTGACCGGACGGGCATCCGTCAGTTGCCGCCACCCCGTGAAGGGAAGGATGACACAAAATCTGGTGGGACAACTGCACCGCAAGTCAATGCCGAGCCGTCACGTCAAAACGAGGATTGGCGACGGTCTGCGGCGGCTGACGGACCCAACACCGTCGATCCGAGTCCCGCATCCAACACGGCGACCAACACGTCCGAGACGAGGCCTGAGTTTGCCACCAATCTGAATGAAATGATGGTCCCGAATGCGTCCAAGAAGAGGCCTTCTTTTGCCAACGGCCCGAGAATATTAGTGGCGTCGAATGCATCCGGGATCATGTCTGTCACTTGTGGCGGCAGGGAACACGTTGCTGCGGATAACACGGACGAGGTGAATGAGCACGACGCCACTGGACACAAGAATCTCGTTTTAGAAAGTATCGTTGCGGGCAGTGGATTTGTTGCTGAGGGTGATGCGTACGGATTGACACAACGCAATGCCTCTGGACACGATAACAGACCCCAATTACGAGAATTCACCGCGCAGTATTCCGGGAGCGGCGGGAGTCCACACGACTGCTTTGCCCTGCTCAACGACGCGAAATTGACACTGCGAGAGTTAACTGTTGGCGGCACTGTGCGTGTGCGTGTGTGTGTATTGGGTGTTGCTGCTTCTTCTGGGGTTGTGTGGAGTTGTGGCAGTCTTTTGAGCCGAAGAGTGTGGAATTGCGACTCCTCACGGAGAACACGTGCCGCGTTGCATGCGTGTTTTCTTTTATTATTTATATTTTATTTTGTTGGTTTTGTTGTTTTCCTGGAATAATGAAGATCTTTGCTGTTCCTTTATTTAATGGTCGGTTGCTGCACACTGTCACGAGGGACGTGTTTTCCCCTCTTGTTTGCTTTTTGTTGCCCACACGCGGTGCCGGCCTCATTGCTGTGCGTCCCACGGACTGCACGAAAGGAGGAGTGAGGGAGCAGGCCGGATGCCGCGGTGAAGTGTGAAGAGTGTTTTGTGGGCTTACGGAGGTGCACAATCTTTTTTAATTTTATTCAGTGCGGGCAATAAGTATACACAGAAACACATGCTCTTATTTTGCCGCTTGGCGCATAAATTAAAACAACGGCCGCATGAATTTTCTTTATTTTTTTGAGTCCTGCCGGACGCTCAACTCTGTTTTTCCTTGCTCAACTTCTGGCTTGCAGGGAGGTGTGTGCGAGTTCTGCAATTGTGCTGATTCTAACTGCCTCATTTTATTGTGCGTTGCTTGGGTGCTGCCACTTGTTGCTGTGGCGTGGCTGTGTGACTTGTCTCTCTCCTTTTGCTTCCGCTCTCCGCTGAATGGGACTTATTTTGTGCTGAAGGCCACACGCAAGTGACAGGAGTAATGATGGCGATGATGACTGGCCGTGTGCTGCTGGTATGTGCCCTCTGCGTGTGTGGTGCGGTGCCTGCGGTGGGGATGCCGATGGCAGTGCGGTTGAGTATTCGCTCTTGCGGTGGCGCGCTCAGCTGCGGAAGAGATGCGCGGAGGAGGTCGGCAGGAGGACAGGAGGCGAGGCGAATGCGTCCGCCGTTGGGGAATGCCTCCGTCAAGGGATGGACGGTGTGCGTGCCGTTGTGGATGGGCGTCGTCGTTGGAGGCGTCAACACTCTGCCGTGGCTGCAGCTGCTGATGGTGGTTCTGGTAATGATGAGGATCATCGCGAAGAGAAAGACGACAAATTGAAGGGATTGTCTTTTTCAGGCCACACGTTGCAAGCAGAAAAGAAGAATCCAGCAGGAGGACGGGAAGAATTTGCAAAAGTGCCGGGAGGGGAAAATAATTTGAAAGCAGACAAGAGTGAACCAAATTTCGAAAAAGACAAGGCGACCTCAGTCGTCAACCCCGCCAATCCAACTGGAATTCAAGAGTTGGCAGACTTGCCATTGACTGTTGCGGGTGGCAGTCAAAGTCCAAAACACGCTGAGCATGGACTTTTCAACGCCAATTCAAGGCTTGTGGGCGGCGTGTCAAAAGACGGCCAAACAGAAGGTGAAAATGGCAGGGGAAATCAACCACCACCACCACCACCACCACCACCAAAAGAAGGCACAGAAGCGGGGCTCTCAAAGCCTTTAGGATTAACTGCGAAACGGACACCAATTCCAGTGGAAGAAAACTTAAGGCCGCGAGACGGAAGTCACTCACACAAAAGGAGATGCTCCAAACGAAAGATGCTTCAGAGCACGAAGAGGGAGAAACAGTTTCCTCGGGTACACAGCGGAGTGCATCCAAAGAAATTCCAGAAGCCACAACTCCATTATCCGCCTCCAAATCTGGCAGCGGTATTGCCGGAAGCACGGTGGAGAAGGGTGGTGTTAACAATCCTCAACCTCCTGCCGCCTCAGTAACACAACATAATTCCGCGGGAGATACTGGCCCCGCTGCTCTGCCAGCCAGCACCAGTGAATTGCAAGCAGAAGAAATACCAAACGCTGGTATAATTGCCACGACAAATGATGACGACAGCGACAGCAGCCCTGCAGCTTCTACTGCTGAAAGGCCTACCGCTGGCACAAGAAGCACCCCAACCTCTGGTGATGCGAGTGACCTTGAACAGTCTAATAACGACGACGTCAATGATGACGTGGCACACAAGGATAAGACTGTGGAATTTGAAACCGCTTCAGGAGACAGGAACACTGAGGCAGATAATGATGAGAGATACACAACGGTACCAGAAAACGCCACCAATAAAACGAGCAATACAGAGATCACAGCTGACGGTGACAGCAGCACCGCGGTGTCGCACACCACCTCCCCTCTTTTGCTTCTTCTTCTTGTTGCTGCTGCTGCTGCGGCTGCGTGAGAGTGAGGGAGAGAGAGCCGTGCACCGCTCGCACACACACTCGTCCTTCTCTCTCTGTGTGTGTGTCCCCTTGCATGGACTCTCGCCCTCACCTCACCCCACGAAGCACACACAATAATGTGCCCATTGTATATATGCATGCACACCCATGCAGGCCCGTTGGTGCTCTCTTTTGCACGACACGCACCGCTGCCGTCCTGCCTGGCTGCATGGGCGGAGCACCGTAACTGTTTCTGTTTTGTTTTTATTGCATTGAGTGGGCGACCTCTCTCTCTCTCCCTCTGTGTGTGTGTTTTGCTTTACGGGAGTAATGAGAGTGTGTGTGCGCTGGTCGTCCCACGCTGCGGCTTCTTGCTTTGTTGTTTTACTTGTTTTGTGGTTGAGTGCACCCATTCCATAGCTCTTTTTTCGGATCGGTGGCATGCTTTGACGGTGGACGCCTACAATTGTCTTTTTGTGTATTATTATACTGTTCCTTTATTGTTGAGAGAGTGCCAGCCTCTTGTATTCTTGTAGCGCTACTGAGTTTTTTTTTTCTTTGACATGCGCCATGCGTCATTTGATTCATGTTACTCTGCGGCCTGCATTGCTTTTGGTTCTGCTTGTGATGATGTTTGTGCTGTGATTTGTCGGCGGGTGTCTTGCTGTCAGTCTGACTTATCCTTCGTTCCTTGACGATTTGTTGCGTACTGACGGTGCGTGGGCGTCTCTGGTGATAGTGAGGGCCGCATGTCTTGGAGCGCAGGATGCGTCGCGGGTGTGCGGCGTCGTTTGGAGGTACCGATGGGTGACCATCCGCATCCAGGCGTCATCAACGGACTGTGAGGGCAGCAGGAGGCACTGCGGCTTCTTTTGGCTTTGCACAAAGAGTTTATTGGACGGTGCGTTTGTTTTCAATCTTTGCAGCTCTTGTGGGGAAGGTGGGAGGCTGAGTGCATTAGGACTGAATTCATTTGGGTGGCTGCGTTCCGTTGACTTGCGGCCAGTCGTGGCACTCTTTTGGGGTTTGGCGGCTCGTCCCTTTTGTTTACTTCCCACCGCAGCACGTGGAGGCCACTGATCCGAGGAACTTTTGTTTGACTGCGTGTGAGCCGCTGCCGTGCGTGGTGCATGGACTATGTGATTGTGTGGGGAGGTGCATGGAGTGACGAATACTTCTGTTTGGCGTGTCGCGGTGTGTTGGAATGATGTTCGGATGACATGTGAAGGGTGTTGTTTGTGATTTGTGTCTTTTCTGGTGGAGCCGACATGTGTGCGGGGATTGTGGCATTGCTGGCTGACAGCTCCACGTCACTCTTCAGCATTCCTGGATGTGCTGAGGAATGCCGGCTGGCGACCAGCGTGTTTGTGCTGCCGGTGGGAATAAGTGCATCGGGAATAGGCCGTTTTCTTTTTTCCGTGCTGGAGCCGATGAACTGGCACGAGGGCACCGGCTGCGGCTGCCTGCCAGCACGTGTGGGCAGCGGATCCATGCACACACCGACGCTCGTCGCAAGAGCTTGTGCGATCACAGTGGCTTTTGTGGCGTGCTTTTGTGAACGTCGGTCCGTCGAAGAATGTGTGAAGCAAACGGCTGACTGCACACGAGGAAAATAAGTGCGTGCACTGTGCCGTGTTTCGGCGTCGATGGCAGAGCGGCAGGAGGCCCGTGCTGGCAACTGAGATCTTTGCGTCGCGAGGGATGTCGGTGTTGATTTTGGATCGTCGAGGGTGAAGTGATTTTGCTGCTGCCCGTGTGTGTGGCCACTCCGGCAGAGGGCGGACGCAAAAGGGAGGGATGCAGGCGTTGCGTGTGTGTGTGCAGGTGCCATGCAACAACGTCACAACAAACATGCTGCGACTCGGTGACTCTCACATCGTTGTGGTCCTCACGAGCAGCCGAGGCACGGCCCACACCGATGCACTTAGTGGACGGAGTGAGGCATCTTTTGAGGTGCTGCAGGGAGCAGGATGTGTTGACGCAGCCACGACGTGCATGGAGTGTCACGATGGCACAGTGAGCTGTGGCTGGTGGAATATTTGCTTCTCGGAGGCAACAGAGAGAGAGAGAGCTGCTCCTGCTGTTGGCGTCGTTGCTGCCTTTTGTGGCCTCCCATGCCGATTATTGTCTGTCCGCTGATCATGGGTGGCATGCCTCCACTAGTGACGTCGTCTGCAGGCATTTCACAGCAGCAGTGAAACACACATCTCTTCGCATGCTTTGGCTGTGGATGTGGTGTCGTGCATGCAGCCGGCATTATTTTGCCCGACTCCTTTTCACTGCCTTGCGACAAATGGATGCGTCGCCACCCGAGTCATTCACCGCAGCTCCGTGTGCTGTACTGCCAGCACAATACTCTCCTGTTGTCTGACGCCTGGCTGACAGTCAAGCACCACTGCGTTGGGACATGCAAGGATGTGGACTGCCGCTCACGGTGTTGGGCACCGCTGTTTGGATGCGGCGGCCACACGAGCGGATGTATTGTGGCACAATCGAATGCGTGAAATACGCGGAGTCACAGCGGCTGCAATAATATCAGCGGTGTGGCACCACGGAATCTGTGAGGGGGTGATGCATGATGAATCACAGTGGGCGGCATGCGAGGGAAGTGCACCGTGACGGAGCGTCATCCCGCCCCCACCCTGCAGTGGAATGTACGCCCACAAAATATATGGTCGAGGCACCACCAAACACACATGCCCTTCCATGCAGCAATAAATAGGAGCGAAGGTGCGTTCTGGTTTGTGGGGGTCCTCTCACATATTTTCATCTCCACCGCAATCAACGCTGAGGAATCAGGTGCCACAGCGACGAAAGGAAACACAAACATCTATTGCAGCACTTTACCAGCGAAAGGCAGGAACAACACAAACCGAATTATTGGCTGCACCAACACAAGAAACATTCACAAGTGGGAAAACAAATAATTGTGCACCTTGCGGAAATTCTTGAAACACACGATCCAGGCATGAAGGTTTGCTCTCTGCAAAAATGAAAAAAAAAACATGCAGACATCCGCCAACATCCAAACAGAAACACAAATAAATGATTGCTTGCATTATTGCATTCCTTGCGCTTATTTTTACGTGTGCGGCTGTTGCGGTGGTGGCCGGGCCTGCATGAAGTGGTGTGCGCCGAATGTGGACGAAGGCCTACTGCAAATGAACTGCTTGTGGTGAATATTGGCTGCACTTCCCGTGGACCAACAATCCGCGTGGTGTGCGGGGATTTCCTTTTTTATTGTTACTTTGCTTTTGTGTTGCTGTGTGCGCTGCGCCTTCTTGTGTGTGTGTGTACCCTCCGTGAGGGGTGCCGACACGACGGACCGCTCTCGCCGCATGTACATGCGGTGGAGCCTTGTGTGCCGCTCCTGTTTGCTTCTCCCTCTTCCATCTGTGTGTTGGTGTTGCGGCAGGGCTGTGTGTGTGTGCGTGCCTGCTGCCGTGGATTGGAGTGTGTGTTGTGCGTGGTGTGCGGCGTACGGTGCATGCCTGGCTGCTGCCCTCTCCTCATGTGGTGTGCCCTCTGTGTGTGTCTGCCGCACCTCTCGTCTCCCCTGTTGCTCTCCATTTCCCTCACTGTGCAGATCAGCTCCACACCACTGAACGACCACACTCACGATGACGACGTGCCGTTTGCTGTGCGCCCTGTTTGTGCTTGCCCTGTGCTGCTGCCTTTCCGTGTGCGCGACAAAGGCTCAGTTGGAGGATACTGGAAGTCTTGTTGAAGAAGTAGGCGAAATACAGCCGCCTCTTCCAGAACAGACACCTGCTCAGAAAGGTGAAGGGTCGGGCTCGGAAAATGGAAATACTGCGAGAGGTGCAGGGAAAGGAGGCGGTAAGACCACTCAGCATCCGCAATCAAGTGCTACTCCCAATAAGGTACAAGAAAAAGGTGCGGAAGAAACTTCTGGGACAAAAATTGTCACGAGAACATCCACAGAACAAGGAAATAAAAATGTCGACGATTCTACCGAGGAGACCACTACCACGACCACAACACAGGCACCAACCACGACGACCACGAGTACAACACAGGCACCAATTACTACGACTACAGAGGCGCCAGCTGTGTCGACCACCCGCGCACCGTCAAGTCTTCGCGAAATGGACGGCAGCCTCAGCAGCTCTGCGTGGGTGTGTGCCCCGCTGCTGCTCGCCGCATCCGCGCTGGCGTACACCGCTCTGGGCTGAAGAGGTGTGTGCGGGCTGTGCGTGCCAGCACTCAACCGCGGGGATTTGTGCGCGTGTGTTGTTCACTGTACTAAAATAAGAGAAAATAATGATCTTGTTTTGCTTCACTTGCTTCTGCTGCCGTGCTGTGTGCTCCGCGTTGTGCCCCGCATCCGCCACGTTGAACGCATCGCGGACACACTCATATGCATGCGCACTGGAGCCCTGGGTTTGTTTTTCTTTTTTAATTTCTTTTTAATTATTGTTTTTTATTGCTTTTTAAACTTGTGGTTTGCGGTGCGGTGTGCGAGCTCTGCAGTCGTACTGATTCCATGTGTCTCGTGGTGTGTGCGCTGCTGCTGGGGTGCTGCCACTTGTTGCTGTGCGGTGGCTGTGCGTGGTGTAGCGGCTGTCTCTATCTTTTTGCTTTCCCTCTCTGTTGACGGGGAGTTACTTTTGCTGAAGGCTGCACGCAAGTGACAGGAGTGGTGGCGATGATGACTGGCCGTGTGCTGCTGGTGTGTGCCCTCTGCGTGCTGTGGTGGCGATAGCGGTACGGGTGAGTATTAGCTCTTGCGGTGGCGTGCTCAGCTGCGGAGGGAGTGCGCGATGGATGGCAGCAGAAGTACAGGAGGCAGGGCGAATGCGTCCGCCGTGGAGGAATGCGTGCGTAATTGGATGGCCGTCGTCCCTGGAGGCGCCAAGGGATTGCCGTTGCTGCTGACACCGCTGAGGATAGGGTGTATGCTGCAATCCAATGAACACTCAACGAGATGCGTCACCAGCCGCGTAGATCGCCTGCCGTTAGAACTAGGAGAAGACAAGGCGGCGCGCCACCAGCGGCACCGGCAGTATGTGGAGGATCAGCGGGATGGCGTTATTTGCCGCTCGAAATGAAAACGAATGTGTCGGAGTCACACGACGCATTGAGTGGTGTTGGACAGCGGGAGGAGTCAACTGTGAATGGTTCAGAAGGCAAGGCTCGGATGCTGATGGCTCCTGCCACGGTGGGGCGCCTGGAACTCGTGCCCCAAAGGGAGCGAGCATTGCCCTCTTCGGATGGCAGTCGCGCCACCGGCAGTCGGGAAAACGAATCCGCTCAGGATGAAAAGTTGAAAGTCGCTGAGTCATCGGGGGCGGTGGGACAGAGGGAGGAGCCCAGCCCCCAACACAGCCTGCCATTGGGGGGCGAAGAGGATCACAACCAACAAAGCCAGCCGCAGTACCGGGCGAGCAAATAAGACAAACAGCAGGGACAGGAACCGCCGCAAGGGGCAGAAGGGTCTGACAGCCGACATGAAGTTTCATGGCCAGAGAATGGCGAATGTAGCGCCAAAACACGATGTGGGCTCAAACACAACTTCTGCACAAGTACCGGGTGATGCACCACAAGAAGAATCGGGAGGAGAAGTTGCGGTAGAAGCAGCTGGTGGAGATGAGGCAGAAAGGAAGGAAGTTGCAGCACACCAAGACACCGTGCAGCATGCACCATCTCCCATTTATGAGAGGCCATCGCAGTCATCGTCCTTTTCAAATGGCGGCTTTGCTGCATTAGATGGAAAGCTTCCAACTTCCAGC
>NW_001849469.1:146273-159764 GCF_000209065.1 Trypanosoma cruzi
CCGTGACCCTCCACAGAAGAAGTGGAGAAGAAGAATGCAACAACAAAATCGAAGGCATATCAGCCGGCACAGTTACCCCGCAGCCCACAGCGAGGGGTTCACGAGGGACACCGCCACCGCCACTAACAACATAAACACAGCTTCGCATGGCGGCAGTGACAGCAGCACCGTAGTCTCCCACACCACCTCCCTTTCTTGTTTCTTGTTGCGTGTGCAGCAGCTCCTGCTGCGGTGGTGGCCGGGCCTGCATGAAATTGAGTGCGATGAATGTGGGCGAAGGCCTACGGCAACTGAAGTGTTGCTTTGTGGTGAATATTGGCTGCACTTCCCGTGGACCAACAATCCACGTGGTGTGCGGGGATTTCCTTTTTTATTGTTACTTTGCTTTTGTGTTGCTGTGTGCGCTGCACCTTCTTGTGTGTGTGCGCACCCTCCGTGAGGGGTGCAGACACGACGGACCGCTCTCGCCGTATGTGCATGCGGTGGAGCCTTGTGTGCCGCTCCTGTTTGCTTCTCCCTCCTCCATCTGTGTGTTGGTGTTGCGGCAGGGGTGTGTGCGTGTGCCTGCTGCCGTGGATTGGAGTGTGTGTCGTGCGTGGTGTGCGGCGTACGGTGCATGCCTGGCTGCTGCCCTCTCCTCATGTGGTGTGCCCTCTGTGTGTGTCTGCCGCACCTCTCGTCTCCCCTGTTGCTCTCCATGTCCCTCACCGTGCAGATCAGCTTCACACCACTGAACGACCACACTCACGATGATGATGACGTGCCGTCTGCTGTGCGCCCTGTTGGTGCTTGCCCTGTGCTGCTGCCCATCCGTGTGCGTTTCAGATCAATCTGCCGCTCAGCCTGTGCCTGAAGGGTTTTCCATTACGACCACCACGACCACAACACAGGCACCAACCACGACGACCACGAGTACAACACAGGCACCAAGCACTACGACTACAGAGGCGCCAGCTGTGTCGACCACCCGCGCACCGTCAAGTCTTCGCGAAATGGACGGCAGCCTCAGCAGCTCTGCGTGGGTGTGTGCCCCGCTGCTGCTCGCCGCATCCGCGCTGGCGTACACCGCTCTGGGCTGAAGAGGTGTGTGCGGGCTGTGCGTGCCAGCACTCAACCGCGGGGATTTGTGCGTGTGTGTTGTGGTTCACCGTATAAAATAAGAGGAAATAATGATTGTGTTTTGCTTCACTTGCTTCCGCTGCCGTGCTGTGTGCTCCGCGCTGTGCCCCGCATCCGCCACGTTGAACGCATCGCGGACACACTCATAAGCATGCGCACTGGAGCCCTGGGTTTGTTTTTCTTTTCTTTTTTTAATTATTGTTTTTTAATTATTGTTTTTTATTGCTTTTTAAACTTGTGGTTTGCGGGGCGGTGTGCGAGCTCTGCAATCGCACTGATTCCATCTGTCTCGTGGTGTGTGCGCTGCTGCTGCTGGGGTGCTGCCATTTGTTGCTGTGCGTGGTGTAGCGGCTGTGTCTCCTTTTGTTTTTCTCGTGCTATCGCAGGTTGGCTCCGCAGCGTTAGGCGACTCCACTGTTTGTGATGATGACTGGCCGTGTGCTCTGCGTCCTGTTGGCTCCTGCAGTGATGCGCAGCTGCTCGTGCGTGTGAGTGAGGGCTGCTGCGACGGGGTGCGTGTGCGGCCGCGGGTGATAGCGCGGTGACTGCTGGGCACGCGCGGGGTGTGATGGCTGCGGAAGGTGGACTCTTGGCCGGTGGCTCTGGACGAAAGGGGAATGTGAACTCTGAGGAAAATAGCAATCAGGAAGACGAGGAGGGTGGGGGAAGGATCGCGGGTGAGGACCCCAATCCCACCTCGGGAGGAGCACTCACTGCTCCGACGAGACAGGACCAATCCAGCAGCGACCCACTGCGAAGTGGCACTTGCAATCCGTCCGGCGCTGGCAGCGTGTCTGCTGCTCGGATGCATGCAAGTGGACCGGAGTCTTTGGGCGGAGGGCACGCTGCAGGCACAGCATCCCCATGCTCCGACGCATCTCAGCAGGCAGCAGGTGGAGTGCATGCTGGTGGCGGGAGGACCTCACAGGGCAGTCAGGCTTCGGAACAAACCGTCACGGGACAGTCACAGGTGCCAGGGACGGCGAAGGAAGCACCGCAGGGCGATGAAGGAGGAGAACCCGGAGCGCAACACGAGGCCGACCAAACCACAAAAATGACTGTGGTGACCTCTTGCGCAAAAACAGCGGTGGAAGAGGAGAGCCGCCAGCGGGATCGCAAGATGCACCGCGTCTCTACAGTGGCGGGAATGCTCATTATTATTATTTTTCCCTGCTCTTACCGACATGTCTAGCCACACGATGTCATCAGGGTGCCGAGGAGGTGGTCGAGCAGCGACATGAGTTTCCTGCTATGAGGCAACTGCCATTGGGAGAAGCTTTCGGTGCGAAGGTCCTTCTTGATGCCCAGCCGTTGGCGCACAGCCAGAGCGTCTGTACATTCCGGAAGCAGATGGCGAAAGGTTTCCTGCGTGTCAACTGGCGTGCCTGTGGAAGCTGGCTGATCCTGCAGTGGCAGAGACCGCTTCCTGGCATTACAGAGCGAGTAGCGGTGCCGAGTAGCGTCTGGGTTTTGTGCGCAGCGATTTCTGTGCTGTGCGGTGCTTTTTGTGTGTGGGGAGGACCGTGTCGCAGCAATCGCGGTGGAGGTCGGGAAGCGGTGGAGGGTGTTCCGGATGAAAGCACCGACAGTGACCGACGTGGTTCGTGTGTCCCACCAGTGTGGCGTCACAGTGCGGGCATTTCTTCTTCCGACGCTGTGTGGAGGGCCGTCTCTCCACAGGCGGTGCGTCGGCCTCCCTTGTCGTCGGGGGAACAGCTTCCGTCCCGGTGCGGTGGGATCGTCGTTGGAGCGCATGAAAGCGGAGTGTTCCGGTGAGATGTTGCGGAAACGGCGTTGGTTCGTGCAGTCTCTCACAGTCCAGTACAGGCGACCCCAGAGCTCGGATTCCCCGCACCCTTCCCGTGCAGTGTTTGTCCGTTCCTGTTGGTCGAGGGCTTCCTGAGTGATCAGGTGCTTGCCGCCTGGATCTGATGGCCTGGCGCCGCCAAGCAGGTAGTGGTGTGTGTCCTGATGCATGGTACTACGCCACTTGTTGGTGAGCTGGGTGTTAATGCATGACAGCAGGTCCGTGTGCCGTATGGGTGCTATTCCATGCTCCGTGTGTTGCCCGGTTGCCGTGGTCTGTGTCGCATGCTGATCTGCAGGCTCGTTAACGTGTACTCCGCAATGTTCGTAACAAAACTGCAGGTGCACGGAGCAGCCGGCACGCGTCAGTGTCAAGAGACGCTGCCAGAGCCGATCCTCCGTCCAGTCGGCATGACTGTGCGGGCCCTTGGTGACGGCGGCTAGAAGGGAATGACTGTCTGTAACCACAAGCAGGGTTTTACGCCTGTGCTGGATACGATGGATACTCAGCCTTTCCATGGCCGGGAGCAGTGCGCGGGGCTCCGTCGTGCGGCTGCATGGGCGTGTGCCGCAGTTGGTACTGACATTCTCTGTTATCTTCGAAAGTTGCGGGGATGAGAGCAGTATGCCAATCCCGGCTGACGTGGGAATGTCAACACCGCCATCCGTTGCGAGTATCCACGGTCCCCGGCGATGACGTTGCGCCTTGTCGCGGTGTTGGGGCTCTGGTTGCGTATAGGAACTCCGCAGCTGGGCGTTGCCGCGAGCACGACGGAGACCAAGGTGACTTCACCCCCCGAGAAGGTTCCACGCCATGCCCGGTGCGGGGAGGTGAGGCGGTCTGCCTGCAGACTGTCGGACAGAACTGCACGACCGTTTCGCGGCGGTCACTCCGTTGATATCACCCGTGGCGGTGACGTCCACAAGAACCCTGGCACCGAGGAGGATGGCTTCATCAATATTTGGCGGCTTAACATTGCAGGCCTCTCGTCCGTGAAAAATATTGCATTTGCGGCGCGATTGGAGCAGCGTCCACCTGACACCGTTCTTCTGCAGGAAATAAGTAACCGTGGTGACGTGGCGACGAAATTATGTGGCCATAATGACTACCTCCAGGCCCGCACTGGGCGCGGTGGTGGTGTTGCCGTTCTGGTGCGCCACTCTCCACCGTGCGAGCGCCCGTCGCTCCCTGGCACTGACCTCCTGGAGACCATTGCTGTCCGTGTATTTCCGCCGGGCTGTCGCAGCATTTGCGTGGCGAATCTCTACAACCCTCCCACAACAATTGGTCAATAATCCGCATTTATCAATATCGTTTGTCGCTTGTGCCCGAAGAGATTATCGCGGGTGACCTGAATTTACATCGTGAACTCTGGGACAGTCATATGTACCATCAACGACTGGAGGCGATAATCTCGCCGCTGTTCTAATCGATATGGATTTTGGCTGGCAAATTACCCGACACAGGCAACACGGATCACACATCGTAATGTCTCGTCCCCTGACGTGGCTGCGTATTGCGCCCTACGCATCTCCCACTGGACATTCGCCCCTTACATGGACTCGGACCACTGCTGAATATCTTACTTGGTAGAGATGGACGATGGGACTCCACGACTAGCAAACACGCTGCCTTGACGGAAGAAAGCCACCCTTGCCCTGCGTAAAGCGGGTTGGCCTGCTTTTACATCGTTGTGTGAAACCCTCCTTGCCACCGCGTCCACATGGTTGGATCCTCGCGGAGGCATCTTACGAGCAGCTGAGCGCCACATCCCGCGCGGCAGCCGTGACAGCTCCAAAAAGATATGGACACACGAAATGGAACAGGCCGAGTCCGCCACCGAGGCAGCACACGAAGCACACACATTGCCTCACCTGGAGACAGCCTACTTTGAGTCGAATGTACCCGAAAAAAGGAGGAACGAAATCAAGCCTTACGCCGTTGCTCCGCTGTGTTTCTGGAGGCCCGCGCGAAAAGACTTGGAGCCTCACCCAGCCCGAGGTGGCGATATCTTCACGGCGTGGCGGCGCCGCATCCTCATTTTTTGGAATCGGTTGTGCTCCGCACTGAACTTGGCCGCGTATGCGCCCTGCCTCGGCAACAGGCGAATCTCCCTGTCCGTCATTTTGTGCGGTTTCACGTGCCATACCGCCTTGTACTGCTGCTGCTGCTGCTGCACTCCTTTGGTTCCTGGTGGCTGGGAAATGGATCGGCCTTTCCCGCCGTATGTAATTGACGTGAACATCCGCGGCTCTTTGCTTGGTTCAGCCCCTGGCCCCGACGACATGTTGAATGAATTCCTGCACCGTCTCGGGCCCGTTGCGCATGGCACACTTAGAACGATGATCCACAACTCCTTCGCAAATGGCAGCCTGCCTGGCTCCTGGAAAATGGGAGACGCTATTTCTATCCCCAAGCCCGGGAAGGACCCATGCTGCCCAGAGAGTTACAGACCTATCACGCTGCTCTCTGTTTTACTAAAGTTAGCCGAAGGAATGACTCACCGCCGTCTGTCGGCGTTATTGCCGCACCACCCACGTCAGTTTCGGATTTGCACCTCCGCGTTCTACGTCGGACGTGGTGGCACTTGTTATCGACAAATTACCCGTGGACTGAATGAGTTTGGCATTGTGGAGCATGAGCGCCCTGGGGACGACGCCCCCACACGACGCCCTCGTCGCCATCGCTTGTAGTTTTGATTGATTTTCCGACTGCGTTCGACACCACTGACCATGGGAAGTTATTCTGCATGCTTGACAGACTTCCGCGCCTTGGCCTCGAACCAAACGCTGGCTGCACAACTACCTGCGGGGCCGCTATGTTGGGGTATGCACTCGCGAACAGCACTCCCGGAAACAACTCGCCTCAGCTGGAGCACCGCAAGGCGGCGTCCCGGGACCCCAACTCTTCCTCTGCTGTGTGGATGGTCTGCTGCGCCGCCTGGACAGCATCTATTCTGCCGCCGCATTCATGTACGCTGACGAACACACACTTGTTGCCTCATGTGCGGACACCCATGCCTGTGCTGCGGCAATGCGACCGCTCTTGTCTCTTGTGGCCACATGGGCTGCCGAGCACAGCCTAAAAATCAACGTCGCCAAGAGCGAAGCTGCTCTATTCCACATCTCTTCACACACACACTGTCTGACGAGGACATGGTCGATCTCCATCTTGTTAGCGGGAACCTGCGTATTCAGTCACACCCAGTGCGCTTGCTGGGCAACACGTTCGATCGTCTTCTTAATTCTGTTACGCACGCTTCCACCGCTGCAAAGAGGACCATGCCACGCCGCTATCAGCTGCGTCTGGTCGCAGAGGTGGGCGCGTCCCATCACACCATGCGATCCTTTTTGATTGGATGCGTTCATAGTGTGCTATTTCATAATGGCGAGGCAATTGTCCCGTGACTCGCCCCCACTTACCTCCATAATATGGAGGTACGGTACCGCGACGGTAGCAAAACATTCTTGGCCTGAGCGCCTCTACAGAAGACACATCTGTCTATTTGGAAGCCAATATTCTCCCGCTCCGTAAGATATTTTGGCGTCGTGCACTCACACAATACGAACGCTGTATACGCCTCCATGATCACGAGGATTTGCGTTCCCTTATCTACTCGGAACCTATGCCGCCGTCCATGCACAGGAAAGCGGCGACATCAATCCCACTTCCGAGAGATGCTGCTATTAATGGATTGCTACGCGTCTGTGACATTATTGGGACACCCCACAACCACATTCGCGCGCCTCTTGCCCAACATCGAATTTTTCCCTGGGACACTGTGATCTGCAACAACGTGAGATTTTATCAGCCACTTTTTGCCAAAGACGCCTCTGACGATGTCAGGCGCACGGCTTTCTATTCTACTCACTCCTCTTTGGGGGATTGTGATTTTGAATTGTGGACGGACGGTCCTTCGTCTCTCGCTGCACTCGCATCCGGATCCGCTGCGCTATTATATGACTCCACCACGACAAATGATCTCCCTGTGGAGGTACATCGTGCAGCAGCTGGCAGCCTCGCTTGCTCATATAGGGCAGACTGCCTTGCGATCGAAAATGTTTTTAGACATCTCATACCTCCTTGTCTGGGAACATCCCAATCGCCCACACGAATGCTGGAGGAAACGGACTCCCTCTCGGCAATTGAGGCACCCCGCGTTGCCCACCGACCGTGCGAGACCGCGTTACTGAGTAAATTTGGATTATGCTGCTTTCATTGGTGAAGCGAGGTCACCCTGTGGATTTTATATTTTCCCATCACACTGCGGTATTCCACGCAGTGAGGCCGCTGACAAACAAGCCACGATTGCACGATCCCTCTCGCAGGACTGCGTCAATGCCTGGCACGTGGACTTCCTTACCGCCGTCAAGAGGTTATAACGGAAGGATGCCCAGGAGGAAAAGGAGGGCGCGCACACCGTGCGACAGGCGCCTGTCGGTGTGGCGAGGACTCTATTCCTGGTGCTGACCCGGACATCGGTCCCCGAGTGGCGGCACTGCGCACAGGCGCGATGCGACTCCTGCCCACTCTTCGACAGGCCTGCACGCGCCCTGCGGATCACAAGGAACCCTCTGTGTCGGTGGTGCCGTCCCTCCCTGACTGCGGTGACCGGCCCGCCTCTGCCTCCGCCGGAACCTCTTCCCGACGTGAGCACCGCAACTCCTTGTCGACCAGCGAGCGGCGGATTGACGTCCTCCTGCCCAACCTGCGGCAGGGTGCGCTTGTCCGTCCACAGTATGAGGGCACATGCCGGACGTGCTCAGCCTGGCGTTATAATAGTTTGCGAGGGCCTCCCATGCGGATGCCACAATGGCGCCACCGTCTTCTTAACAGGTGCCTCGCGCGCAGGTCGCCACCGAAGTTGCCAAGCATGCCAGCAGGCAAAACACGCAGGAAGCACAAACGCGGGTACTCGAGATGGACCAGGCTCTTCCGCCACCGCCTCATCACGGACGCCACGGGCTGCTGATCCCCGACGGACCACGGGAGACTCCGCCTCATCCACTGCGGGAATGCCCTCGTCGTTGGGAATCTGGGAATGCGACTGTTTGTGACTGCCCCAGCCCGCACGACGGAATACTTGCCACTTTTGTACGGACGGCCCTTGCGCTACTCACTCGTTATTGTAGCAGCATACAACAAAACAAGATAACAAGCTGCTTTGTGGTGAATATTGGCTGCACTTCCCGTGGACCAACAATCCACGTGGTGTGCGGGGATTTCCTTTTTTATTGTTACTTTGCTTTTGTGTTGCTGTGTGCGCTGCACCTTCTTGTGTGTGTGCGCACCCTCCGTGAGGGGTGCCGACACGACGGACCACTCTCGCCGTATGTGCATGCGGTGGAGCCTTGTGTGCCGCTCCTGTTTGCTTCTCCCTCCTCCATCTGTGTGTTGGTGTTGCGGCAGGGCTGTGTGTGTGTGTGCCTGCTGCCGTGGATTGGAGTGTGTGTCGTGCGTGGTGTGTGGCGTACGGTGCATGCCTGGCTGCTGCCCTCTCCTCATGTGGTGTGCCCTCTGTGTGTGTCTGCTGCACCTCTCGTCTCCCCTGTTGCTCTCCATTTCCCTCACTGTGCAGATCAGCTCCACACCACTGAACGACCACACTCACGATGATGATGACGTGCCGTCTGCTGTGCGCCCTGTTGGTGCTTGCCCTGTGCTGCTGCCCGTCCGTGTGCGTGGCACATTCTACGGAGGAGACCATTGTTGTTAGTGAGGTTGAAGATGTAAAAGAATCCACCAGCTCGAGTACTTTGTCCTCTGAGTCGAAAGTGGAGGACAATTCCGATGAGGAACGGGATTCAGGTACGGGGTCCGATGAGGACAGGGGAACAAACGTGCCAGTGCCCCTAGTTTCTTCCGGTGCCGTAATGCAATCAAATGAGGCGGAAATGCCGGTACAGACAGGAGAAAAGAAAGGTACGACAGAAGATAAAAATGATACAACAGCATCAAATTCGCGAAGTAAAGGGTCCACTGCGGAACAGGGAAAAGCTGACGTAGATGGTGGAAAAGGTTTGACAGCTCCGAAACGGCAGTCAGGCGATGTTATCGATACTGTACACGCAGAAGATAGGAGTACGACAGGGCCACAAAGCCGCACGAGTAAATCCGCAGACCAAACAAATCAAGAAGCCAAAGTTGCTGCCGCGACGACCACCACCACTACAACAGAGGCACCAAGTACTACGACTACAGAGGCGCCAGCTGTGTCGACTACCCGCGCACCGTCACGTCTTCGCGAAATCGACGGCAGCCTCAGCAGCTCTGCGTGGGTGTGTGCCCCGCTGGTGCTTGCCGTATCCGTGCTGGCGTACACCGCTGTGGGCTGAAGAAGTGTGTGCGGGCTGTGCGTGCCAGCACTCAACCGCGGGGATTTGTGCGCGTGTGTTGTGGTTCACTGTATAAATAAGGGAAATAATGATCTTGTTTTGCTTCAATTGCTTCTGCTGCCGTGCTGTGTGCTCCGCGTTGTGCCCCGCATCCGTCACGTTGAACGCATCGCGGACACACTCATGTGCATGCGCACTGGAGCCCTGGGTTTGTTTTTCTTTTCTTTTTTAATTTCTTTTTAATTATTGTTTTTTAATTATTGTTTTTTATTGCTTTTTAAACTTGTGGTTTGCGGGGCGGTGTGCGAGCTCTGCAATCGCACTGATTCCATGTGTCTCGTGGTGTGTGCGCTGCTGCTGGGGTGCTGCCATTTGTTGCTGTGCGGTGGCTGTGCGTGGTGTAGCGGCCGTGTCTATCTTTTTGCTTTTCTCTCTGTTGACGGGGAGTTACTTTTGGTGAAGGCTGCACGCAAGTGACGGGAGTGCTGGCGATGATGACTGGCCGTGTGCTGCTGGTGTGTGTCCTCTGCGTGCTGTGGTGCGGTGCCGGTTTTGGGAACGCAAGGGACGAGTACGGAAGTGAGGGTGGAGGAGATCTGTTGACGCGGACGAATAATGGTGGAGGCGACGGAGTGTCTCTAAATGCGGAATGCGGATTATTATCCACCTGAATTGGACTAATGAGAGCTGTTGAAGCTGCGGACGGCGATGATGCGATGAATGACACATCCTCAGCCCTGGCTCAGCCGGCCACCTCAACGTGGTGCCAGGGTCTAGTACTCTTTGCTAGAGAGGAAGCTAAGCGCCTGCTGCCCATCCGCTGCGCGCGGAGAGGCAGGAGGCGCCGCACAAACGGGTCGGAAGGGCACCAGATGGAGCCATTTACATGGCTGCCCGCGGAGCGGTATTTCTATCCGCTGCTGAATTCCATCGGCGCTTATCAGCGCTATACATACCGTTTGCGTGCCGTACGTGACGCGCAACGACAAAAGCTACTGCTAAGCGGAGACATTGAGCAGAACCCAGGCCCCATAGCAGTACTCCAGATGAACGTTTCTTGCCTCACGCCGTCAAAACTCGCAACATTAATGGCGCAAGGAGCAGACATAATAGCCATCCAGGAGACATGGAAGTCGTCAGAGCAGATCGCCAGCATGCACACTGGAGATTATGTGCTCCATGCACAGTCGCGCATCGGCAAGGGAGGCGGTGTGGCGGTGCTGGTGGAGAAAACTCTCCGCTCCAAGCGTATACCTCTCACCATCCCCCAGCATGACACCAGCCATGAAGTGGTGGTGGTCCAGGTTGCTCTGGACCAGAACCGTGATCTTATTGTAGCGAGTGCCTATATGAGACCACCACCGCAAGTAACGCAATCCTTCAGGCGGTTAGTAAACTGCCTTCCAGCCTCGTCGCCGCTCCTGCTGTTTGGGGATTTCAACATGCACCACCCACAGTGGGAGCCATTCTTGGAGACTTCCCCAAGCGAGGTTGCTGCAGAATTTTTAGAACTGTGCACGGATGCGGGACCCACCTTGGTTAACACCCCTGGTGAGATCACGTATGCCCGTGGCACAAGAGAACGATCCTGTATCGATCTGACATGGTCAAAGCATTTGACTGTGTCGTATTGGTCAGCTTCCGTGTCGCCGCTTAGTGATCATTATATGCTGACATTCACGCTGCATCAGGCATTTAAGGATACCATACCTTCGGCACCCCCTTCGGCACCTAAGTTTTTCTACAGTTGGGGGAAGTGCAAGTGGGATTTATTCATCAAGGACTTCGACGCACAACTTCCGGCATACGACTATAAAAAGCAGTCCACCGGCATTAAGGCTTTCACGAGAGCGCTTATAACTTCGTATCGACGACACTGCCCCCGCGGCATGCACAAAGACGGTCCCAGGCTTTGGGACGACACTCTCATGGAGGCAGAGCGGATTGCTACCGACAGCAAGGCCCGCTATCTACAGTTACCGACGCCCGACCGTGAGGCAGAAATGCAACGGACAAGGAGTCAATTCTTCCTCCTACTCCGAGAGCGCTTGCGCAACACGTACCTACGCCGCATCAGCAAGTTAAATCCAGGCGAGCCACTCGCATGGAAATACATTTCCGGACGAAAAAAGGCATCACTTCCATCTCCCACATCAATGTTATTAGGAGATGGTCAACACACTTATAAAACAGCAAGGAGAGCAGCGAATGCTCTCAATCGCATCTTTCTTCCATTTCACCCCTCTCACAAGGCAGTTAGGTTTTCCAAAGGCATCAACAGACAGAGTGCATCCTTGAACATTAATGCTTCTTTTCTTTTTGGGCAGCAGAACAACAGCGAGTCTGCTGCCTCATTTACTTCATTTTCTTCTACTTCTTCTAGCTCCGAGCCGCAGAACAACAGCGAGTCTGCCGCTACTTCTAGCTTAGTTTCTTCCACCTCTCTTATCTCTTGTATTTCTGAGCCGCAGAACAACAACGAGTCTGCCGCTACATCTACTTCAGGTTCTTCACTCTCATCTAGTTCTGAGCCACAGGACAAAAACGAAGCTGCCACCACATCTGGTTTAGTTGCTCATCTTCACTCCCCTCTTGATGCACCTTTTAATCGTACGGAACTGCTTGCTGCGCTACGTAATACGCCGTATGGCAAGGCCCCCGGACCGGATGAAGTCTACAGTGAGGCACTGCGACATATTTCGTCAAAGGGCCTCCGATTCCTTCTTCGTTGCATTAACCACAGTTGGACGACCGGTACGATTCCGGTTGAGTGGAGACGCGCCACCATCGTTCCACTCTTAAAACCCGGTAAGTCGCCGGAACTGCTTGAGTCATATCGACCCATCAGCCTTACCTCCATTGTGAGTAAGGTTGCTGAGAAAATGGTACTGAAGAGATTGCTTTGGGTGTGGACGCCGCACCCCCACCAGTATGCATATCGTAGTATGCGTACCACGACGATGCAGCTGGCACACCTGATACACGAAGTGGAGCATAATAGAAATCACTATTTCCAAGTGAGCCTTCCCAAGAAAAGCGGTATTGGCAATCAACTCCACTACAGACCCCATCGGACCCTGCTGGTGCTGGTTGATTTCAGCAAGGCTTTTGACTCCATAGATCATCGAGTCCTCAGTCGCTTGCTGGCTAATATTCCGGGGGTGAATTGTAGAAGGTGGCTTAGAAACTTTCTATGTGGTCGCTACGCGAAGACACGAGTTGGCCACAGACACAGCGATCGGCGTCCCATGCTGCGAGGAGTTCCTCAGGGGTCCGTGCTGGGACCATATTTGCTCACCCTTTACGTACACCCACTTCTCAATCTGCTGAACAGCTTTGCGGGTGTCACAGCAGACATGTATGCGGACGACCTCTCTATTATCGTTAAGGGGCAGTCCCGGGAAGACGCCATTCCCACTGCCAACATGGTTCTTCAAAAACTGCATGCGTGGAGTCAGGAAAATGGCCTGGCCATCAACCCGTCAAAGTGTGAAGCTGCCTGGTTCACACTTTCCACGCACACGGAGTCAGATTATGATCGTGAAGGAAGGTGGCCGCTGGTAGTGGCTGGATGTCAAATCCCAGTCATGACCATGGGGGCATCGCGAACTACGAAGCTTCTCGGCATGGATCTCGATCCACGACTGACGCTAAATGTGGCGGCCACCAAGCAATGCGCTGCCACTTCGCAACGGATATCGCAGCTACGCTGCATAGCGCACAAAGAGGCGGGACCATCTCCACATGACCTACGCACGTTCGTCATTGGATACGGTGCTTCCAAATTACGCTATGGCAGCGAGCTCATATGGGCAGTAGCGACGGATTCAGCGAGGAATGAGATGCAGAAGACGTACGCAACCCTAGCACGCATTGTCAGCGGAGCTCCGAGCACTGTCGACCCGGAATCCGCGCTACTGGAGGCTAATATGCCGCCGCTCCACGTCCTTTGCCTGCGCGCGCGGCTCTCGATATTTGAGAACACACGCGCATGTCAGATGGACTGGATGCGGAGACCCCCGCCTGAGCCACCGCCTCGCGCCGGTTTCCGCATCTCGCCATTATCTCGGGACGAGCTATATGCCTTCGTAGACGCATACACAAAGGAATATGGCATCACCGAGAGCTCACCACGCGAAGAGCGGTTCTTTCGCAGCTCCATTCCTCCCTGGTTTGCGGCCTCCGCTCACCGGGTCACCATCGGTGTGGAACTTCCGATAGACCACTCAA
>NW_001849470.1:0-14151 GCF_000209065.1 Trypanosoma cruzi
CTGCTCCTCCTATCGGTCTTAACATGGTTCAGCACCTCGTATGCGGCATCGAGCGTCGCAATCTCTGCTTGTTGTGCAGCCGCCTCTGCAGCCTCGCATTCGGTCACGGCAGCCTTAGCTTCATTGTTGGCTCCCCTCGCATCTCGTAATGCCTTGCTCAGTGTCACAGCCTCCGCGCCAAGCTTTTTTAAAGCCATCTCTGCTTCTTTCTCAAGCCCAGCTGCCTTCGTCGCACTTAGTTTAGCTTGCACACAATGCTGGTTGGCCTCATCCACCTCCTCCCGCGCCTTAAACATCGCCTTGAATGCCCAGTCAAAAGCCTCTTTCATATTAGTCGGTATCGCCGAAGCATTGACATCCTCAGTGGTATTAGTAGCTGTATCATCCGCCGCACACACGGAATTGGGAAAGCAGCAGCAGAGCGCAAAAAACAGCAGGGCACACAAGAAAGGGCGCATCACCATCACCGCCAGCATCGCAAAAAGTGGACTTGCTTAACACTGTGAGGCCAACCTTTGACGGCATGGGAGAGCAAGGAGAAACACGGCCACTACTCCAAACACACAGCAGCCGCACAGCAGCAGCAGCAGCACACACACACAACATGAGGCTGATGGAGCAGATGAAAGAAGAAAATATACAGACATAGGCCTGCAGCAAAAAACAAAAAAACCAGAGAACTGCACCCAAAGACCCCAGTGCGCATGCACTCATCCACAAATATGCCTCTACAAAAACAGTCGTATGCGTGTCATGCATACGCGTACTTCTGGGGCGTGTGCCGCGTGAAGAATGTGCGGAACAACACAGAGCACACAGAAGGGCAGCAGAAGCGCGCAAGATATCTTTTAAAAAGTTCCTACTATGGCATATTTCAATGTTTCACTTGTGTTGGTATATAAAAGTATATACATGTGTGTACACATGTGTAAGAATCCCCCACAGCGTGTGGGCAAGTGTTTCTCGCCGTGGAAGAAAAAGAAAAGTTACTTACAATCGCCCCGCACCACGCACAGCAAAATATTTCAAAAATTTCTCAACACAAAAAAACACTCGCAGTAGTAAAACACGGCGGCCTTTTTTAGTTTATTTTTAAATGTTTTTTTTCCTCTTTTCCTCTTACAAAAAAACCACAAAAGTAAAAAAAAAGGGCTTAGAACAAATGGACTCACCGCGCTGGGCAGCACGCCATCGCCTCGGTTATGCCGCCTAGCACAATAAGAAGCCGAAAAAGGATGCCACGGCAGCAAGCATCAGAAGCGGTGCACGCAAAAGCAATGGAATGCCGCCGCCATCCACCCGCGGTCTCGTCCTTTGAAGGCGAGTGGATGTGGAATTCCTGCCAAGCGCCGCGTCATTCCCCTTCCTCGCGGCAAATTTCTTCATCACCTCAGCAATGGCAGCCTTCTTCGCGGCCTCCGCCGCCTCCCGGTCCCTCGCTCTTCGTATCTCCTCCTCCCTCTCCCGCTGCCGCAGCAGCGCACTGGCCGTTGCGGCAACGTCTTGTGCCAAGGTCCGCGCCGCTGCCGCCTTCTCTGCTGCTTCCAGGGCTTTCTGCGCCGCCGCTGCCGCCTTCTCAGACTCCGCCTCCGCCTCCTTTGCCTTCTTTACGGCAATTGCAGTATGATTTGCCGCCTTGTCCAAAAGATCCCCTGTTCTGGAATTCCTGCTCCTCCTATCGGTCTTAACATGGTTCAGCACCTCGTATGCGGCATCGAGCGTCGCAATCTCTGCTTGTTGTGCAGCCGCCTCTGCAGCCTCGCATTCGGTCACGGCAGCCTTAGCTTCATTGTTGGCTCCCCTCGCATCTCGTAATGCCTTGCTCAGTGTCACAGCCTCCGCGCCAAGCTTTTTTAAAGCCATCTCTGCTTCTTTCTCAAGCCCAGCTGCCTTCGTCGCACTTAGTTTAGCTTGCACACAATGCTGGTTGGCCTCATCCACCTCCTCCCGCGCCTTAAACATCGCCTTGAATGCCCAGTCAAAAGCCTCTTTCATATTAGTCGGTATCGCCGAAGCATTGACATCCTCAGTGGTATTAGTAGCTGTATCATCCGCCGCACACACGGAATTGGGAAAGCAGCAGCAGAGCGCAAAAAACAGCAGGGCACACAAGAAAGGGCGCATCACCATCACCGCCAGCATCGCAAAAAGTGGACTTGCTTAACACTGTGAGGCCAACCTTTGACGGCATGGGAGAGCAAGGAGAAACACGGCCACTACTCCAAACACACAGCAGCCGCACAGCAGCAGCAGCAGCACACACACACAACATGAGGCTGATGGAGCAGATGAAAGAAGAAAATATACAGACATAGGCCTGCAGCAAAAAACAAAAAAACCAGAGAACTGCACCCAAAGACCCCAGTGCGCATGCACTCATCCACAAATATGCCTCTACAAAAACAGTCGTATGCGTGTCATGCATACGCGTACTTCTGGGGCGTGTGCCGCGTGAAGAATGTGCGGAACAACACAGAGCACACAGAAGGGCAGCAGAAGCGCGCAAGATATCTTTTAAAAAGTTCCTACTATGGCATATTTCAATGTTTCACTTGTGTTGGTATATAAAAGTATATACATGTGTGTACACATGTGTAAGAATCCCCCACAGCGTGTGGGCAAGTGTTTCTCGCCGTGGAAGAAAAAGAAAAGTTACTTACAATCGCCCCGCACCACGCACAGCAAAATATTTCAAAAATTTCTCAACACAAAAAAACACTCGCAGTAGTAAAACACGGCGGCCTTTTTTAGTTTATTTTTAAATGTTTTTTTTCCTCTTTTCCTCTTACAAAAAAACCACAAAAGTAAAAAAAAAGGGCTTAGAACAAATGGACTCACCGCGCTGGGCAGCACGCCATCGCCTCGGTTATGCCGCCTAGCACAATAAGAAGCCGAAAAAGGATGCCACGGCAGCAAGCATCAGAAGCGGTGCACGCAAAAGCAATGGAATGCCGCCGCCATCCACCCGCGGTCTCGTCCTTTGAAGGCGAGTGGATGTGGAATTCCTGCCAAGCGCCGCGTCATTCCCCTTCCTCGCGGCAAATTTCTTCATCACCTCAGCAATGGCAGCCTTCTTCGCGGCCTCCGCCGCCTCCCGGTCCCTCGCTCTTCGTATCTCCTCCTCCCTCTCCCGCTGCCGCAGCAGCGCACTGGCCGTTGCGGCAACGTCTTGTGCCAAGGTCCGCGCCGCTGCCGCCTTCTCTGCTGCTTCCAGGGCTTTCTGCGCCGCCGCTGCCGCCTTCTCAGACTCCGCCTCCGCCTCCTTTGCCTTCTTTACGGCAATTGCAGTATGATTTGCCGCCTTGTCCAAAAGATCCCCTGTTCTGGAATTCCTGCTCCTCCTATCGGTCTTAACATGGTTCAGCACCTCGTATGCGGCATCGAGCGTCGCAATCTCTGCTTGTTGTGCAGCCGCCTCTGCAGCCTCGCATTCGGTCACGGCAGCCTTAGCTTCATTGTTGGCTCCCCTCGCATCTCGTAATGCCTTGCTCAGTGTCACAGCCTCCGCGCCAAGCTTTTTTAAAGCCATCTCTGCTTCTTTCTCAAGCCCAGCTGCCTTCGTCGCACTTAGTTTAGCTTGCACACAATGCTGGTTGGCCTCATCCACCTCCTCCCGCGCCTTAAACATCGCCTTGAATGCCCAGTCAAAAGCCTCTTTCATATTAGTCGGTATCGCCGAAGCATTGACATCCCCAGTGGTATTAGTAGCTGTATCATCCGCCGCACACACGGAATTGGGAAAGCAGCAGCAGAGCGCAAAAAACAGCAGGGCACACAAGAAAGGGCGCATCACCATCACCGCCAGCATCGCAAAAAGTGGACTTGCTTAACACTGTGAAGCCAACCTTTGACGGCATGGGAGAGCAAGGAGAAACACGGCCACTACTCCAAACACACAGCAGCCGCACAGCAGCAGCAGCAGCACACACACACAACATGAGGCTGATGGAGTAGATGAAAGAAGAAAATATACAGACATAGGCCTGCAGCAAAAAAAAAAAAGATCATCATTTGTCTTGTTTTATCCATTAACCCACAAGAGAGGAACAACAATCACTGCAGTTGAGTGCCGGCACTCACAGCACACAATTCCCCTCAGCAGAGACTGCTGTAAGCCAGCACGGACACCGCAAGCACCAGCGGGGCATAAACCCACGCAGGGCTGCTGTATCCTAAATCAAATTAAAAAGCATATGAAGGTACGCGGGTGGTCCTCGTAGTTTGCGCCTCTGTAGTCGTAATGCTTGGCGCCTCCGTGGTCGTCGTGGTTTTTTTTTCTACTCTTACCAGCGCGTCTAGCTATACAGTGCCATCTGAGTGCCGAAGAGGTGGTCGAGCAACGGCAAAAGTTTCCTGCTATGAAGCAACTGCCATGGAGAGAACTTTCCGAGGCGAAAGTCCTGTTCAATGCCCAGCCGTTGACGCACAGCCAAGGTGCCTGGACATTCTAGAAGCAGATGGTGCAAGGTTTCCTGCGGGCCGATTGGCGTGCTTGTGGAAGCTGGCTGATCCTGCGGCAGCAGAGATCGCCGCATGGCACTGTTGTTTCGATGCCGTGTGGCGTCTGGGCTGTGTGCGCAGCGACTTCTGTGCTGTGCGGTGCTTCTCCGTGTGGGGAAAACCATGTCACAGAAATCACATTTGAGCTCGGAAAGCGGTGGAGGATGTTCCGGATGGAATGACCGACAGTGACTGACGAGACCCGAGAATCCCGTCAATGTGGAATCACAGTGCGGACATTTCTCCTTCCGACGGCGTGTGACGGTCCGTCCCCTTACTGGAGAGACGTCTTCCTCCCTTGCCGACGGGGGACATTGTCCGTCCCCGGTGCAGTTGGATCGTTGTTAGAGCGCATATATGCAGACTGTTCCGGTGAGATGTTGCAGAAACGGCATTGGTTTGTGCAATCTCTCACGGCCCAGTATAGTCGGCCCCAGAGCTCAGATTCCCCGCACCTTGCCCTTGCGAGGTGAACCAGTTCCTGACGGTGTCGAACTTCCTGAGTGATCAGGTCCTTACCGCTGAGATCGGATGGCCTTGTACCGCAAAGCAAGTAGCGATGAGTGTCTTGACAAATGGTACTACGCCACTTGTTGGTGAGCTGGGTAGTAAAACATGTCAGCAGATCCGTATGCCACAAAGGTGCTATTCCTTTCCGTGTATTGTCCACTTTCCATAGTCTGCGTCGCATACTGATCTGCAAGCTCGTTAGCATGTACTCCACAATGTCCGTAACAAAACTGCAGGTGCACGGACCAGCCGGCAAACGTCAGTGTCAAGAGACGCTGCCAGATCTGATCCTCCGTCCAGCCTGTCTGACTGAGCGGGCCCTTGTTTAGAGCCGCTAGAAGAGACTGACTGTCCGTAACCACAAGCAGGGCTTTTGCCTGTGCTGGATACGATGGATACTCAGCCTTTCCATGGCCGGGAGCAGTGCACGGGATTCCGTCCTGTAGCTGCATGGGCGCGCACCGCAATTTATACTGGCCTTTTCTATTATCTCCGATGAGTTGAGGGATGAAAGCAGTATTCCAACCCCTGCTGACTTGGGAACGTCGACACCGCCATCGGTCGCAAGTATCCACGAACGATGGCTGTGCAGCGCTAGAGCCTCTTCGCTGACCCTGCGCTTTTCCCTTACCAGCTCTTCTTCGTCAGTTATTGAGTGGTCTATCGGAAGTTCCACGCCGATGGTAGCCCGGTGAGCGGAGGCCGCAAACCAGGGAGGAATGGAGCTGCGAAAGAACCGCTCTTCGCGTGGTGAGCTCTCGGTGATGCCATAGTCCTTTGTGTATGCGTCTGCAAAGGCATATAGCTCGTCCCGAGATAATGGCGAGATGCGGAAACCAGCGCGAGGCGGTGGCTCGGGCGGGGGTCTCCGCATCCAGTCCATCTGACATGCGCGTGTGTTCTCAAATATGGAGAGCCGTGCGCGCAGGCAAAGGACGTGGAGCGGCGGCATATTAGCCTCCAGTAGCGCGGATTCCGGGTCGACAGTGCTCGGAACTCCGCTGACAATGCGTGCTAGAGTTGCGTACGTCTTTTGCATCTCATTCTTCGCTGAATCCGTCGCTACTGCCCATATGAGCTCGCTGCCATAGCGTAATTTGGAGCACCGTATCCAATGACGAACGTGCGTGGGTCATGTGGAGATGGTCCCGCCTCTTTGTGCGCTATGCAGCGTAGCTGCGATATCCGTTGCGAAGTGGCAGCGCATTGCTTGGTGGCCGCCACATTTAGCGTCAGTCGTGGATCGAGATCCATGCCGAGAAGCTTCGTAGTTCGCGATGCCCCCATGGTCATGACTGGGATTTGACATCCAGCCACTACCAGGGGCCACTTTCCTTCGCGATCATAATCTGACTCCGTGTGCGTGGATAGTGTGAACCAAGCAGCTTCACACTTTGACGGGTTGATGGCCAGGCCATTTTCCTGACTCCACGCATGCAGCTTTTTAAGAACCATGTTGGCAGTGGGAATGGCGTCTTCCCGGGACTGCCCCTTAACGATAATGGAGAGGTCGTCCGCATACATGTCTGCTGTGACACCCGCAAAGCTGTTCAGCAGATTGAGAAGTGGGCGTACGTAAAGGGAGAACAAATACGGTCCCAGCACGGACCCCTGAGGAACTCCTCGCAGCATGGGACGCCGATCGCTGTGTCTGTGGCCAACTCGTGTCTTCGCGTGGCGACCACACAGAAAGTTTCTAAGCCACCTTCTACAATTCACCCCCGGAATATTAGCCAGCAAGCGACTGAGGACTCGATGATCTATGGAGTCAAAAGCCTTGCTGAAATCAACCAGCACCAGCAGAGTCCGATGGGGTCTGTAGTGGAGTTGATTGCCAATACCGCTCTTCTTGGGAAGGCTCACTTGGAAATAGTGATTTCTATTATGCTCCACTTCGTGTATCAGGTGTGCCAGCCGCATCGTCGTAGTACGCATACTACGATATGCATACTGGTGGGGGTGCGGCGTCCACACCCAAAGTAATCTCTTCAGTACCATTTTCTCAGCAACCTTACTCACAATGGAGGTAAGGCTGATGGGTCGATATGACTCAAGCAGTTCCGGCGACCTACCGGGTTTTAAGAGTGGAAAGATGGTAGCGCGTCTCCACTCAGCCGGAATCGTACCGGTCGTCCAGCTGCGGTTAATGCAGCGAAGAAGGAATCGGAGGCCCTTTGACGAAATATGTCGCAGTGCCTCACTGTAGACTTCATCCGGTCCGGGGGCCTTGCCATACGGCGTATTACGTAGCGCAGCAAGCAGTTCCGTACGATTAAAAGGTGCATCAAGAGGGGAGTGAAGATGAGCAACTAAACCAGATGTGGTGGCAGCTTCGTTTTTATCCTGTGGCTCAGAACTAGATGAGAGTGAAGAACCTGAAGTAAATGTAGCGGCAGACTCGTTGTTGTTCTGCGGCCCAAAAAGAGAAGAAGAATTAATGTTCAAAGATGCACTCTGTCTGTTGATGCCTTTGGAAAACATAACTGCCTTGTGAGAGGGGTGAAATGGAAAAAAGATGCGATTGAGAGCATTCGCTGCTCTCCTTGCTGTTTTGTAAGTGTGTTGACCATCTCCTAATAACATTGATGTGGGAGATGGAAGTGATGCCCTTTTTCGTCCGGAAATGTATTTCCATGCGAGTGGCTCGCCTGGATTTAACTTGCTGATGCGGCGTAGATACGTGTTGCGCAAGCGCTCTCGGAGTAGAAGGAAGAATTGACTCCTTGTCCGTTGCATTTCTGCCTCACGGTCGGGCGTCGGTAACTGTAGATAGCGGGCCTTGCTGTCGGTAGCCATCCGCTCTGCCTCCATGAGAGTGTCGTCCCAAAGCCTGGGACCGTCCTTGTGCATGCCGCGGGGGCAGTGTCGTCGATACGAAGTTATAAGCGCTCTCGTGAAAGCTTTGATGCCGGTGGACTGCTTTTTATAGTCGTATGCCGGAAGTTGTGCGTCGAAGTCCTTGATGAATAAATCCCACTTGCACTTCCCCCAACTGTAGAAAAACTTAGGTGCCGAAGGGGGTGCCGAAGGTATGGTATCCTTAAATGCCTGATGCAGCGTAAATGTCAGCATATAATGATCACTAAGCGGCGACACGGAAGCTGACCAATCCGACACAGTCAAATGCTTTGACCATGTCAGATCGATACAGGATCGTTCTCTTGTGCCGCGGGCATACGTGATCTCACCAGGGGTGTTAACCAAGGTGAGTCCCGCATCCGTGCACAGTTCTAAAAATTCTGCGGCAACCTCGCTTGGAGAAGTCCCCAAGAATGGCTCCCACTGTGGGTGATGCATGTTGAAATCCCCGCACAGCAGGAGCGGCGACGAGGCTGGAAGGCAGTTTACTAACCGCCTGAAGAATTGCGTTGCTTGCGGTGGTGGTCTCATATAGGCAGTCGCCACAATAAGATCACGGTTCTGGTCCAGAGCAACCTGGACCACCACCAATTCAAGACTGGTGTCATGCTGGGGGATGGTGAGAGGTATACGCTTGGAGCGGAGAGTTTTCCGCACCAGCACCGCCACACCGCCTCCCTTGCCGATGCGCGACTGTGCATAGAGCAAATAATTTCCAGTGTGCATGCTGGCGATCCGCTCGGACGACCTCCAAGTCTCCTGGATGGCTATTATGTCTGCTCCTTGCGCCATTAATGTTGCGAGTTTTGACGGCGTGAGACAAGAAACGTTCATCTGGAGTACTGCTATGGGGCCTGGGTGCTGCTCAATGTCTCCGCTTAGCAGTAGCTTTTGTCGTTGCGCGTCACATACGGCACGCAAACGGTATGTATAGCGCTGATAAGCGCCGATGGAATTCAGCAGCGGATAGAAATACCGCTCCGCGGGCAGCCATGTAAATGGCTCCATCTGGTGCCCTTCCGACCAGTTTGTGCTTCGTCTGCCATCCCTCTCCGCGTGCAGCGGATGGGCGGCAGGCGCTTAGCTTCCTCTCTAGCAAAGAGAGCTAGACCCTGGCACCACGTTGAGGTGGCCGGCTGAGCCAGGGGGTCGTCATGGTCGTTGTTGTTGTTGTGGTGGTGGTGGTCTTTGTAGTCGTGGTGGTGGTATAATCGTCATTACCACTCGCTGTCACGCACACGGACGGGCAGCAGCACAAGGCAAGCACCAACAGGGCGCACAGTAGACGGCGCGTCGTCATTATCGTAATTTTATTATTGATGGCTTAGCTGATGTGAATTCTTTTTTGTTTTTCAGCAGAGCAGCAAGAGGAATAAAAAAGAAGGATGCTTGTTGGCAGTGACACGCCTTTACAATTGAGTGTAAAGTGTGACCGTCACAGTTACATCAAAATGAAGCGACCTTCTGCAATGGAAGTACATCTGCGGTTGTGCATCGCCAATGTATGATCACTTCTTTTCAAGCCGCTGCTTCTTGAAAAAAAAAAAAAAAAAAACATGCTTACTTTTTTGCTGCAAATCAAGAAATAAACTGCCTCTGTTGAATAAAGGAGATGAAAATAATGATAATATTGATAAGAAGGCAAAGGGCACACAGCGTCTTTTCGTTTTTTCCCCTCCACTCCATTATAGTACCCGAAAGTGTGACCAAAAAAAAAGCTTCAGCGTAAGCCGCATGATGCCCTGTCGGCCCCATATGCAAGCATGTCACCAATCACTCGTTTGCAAGGACCTCTCTTTATCTTCTATGTACGTTGCTTTGCCTCCGTGTTAACGTAATAGTGGCAGCCACTCTCTGAATCCCCAACTCCTTCCACGTCCCAGAAATCCATAGCGCACCTTTTGTTTTCGAAGGAATCCTTTCCTGCACTTCGTGCTGCTTCCACTGTGGAGCTGCACCAGCCCTCTTCATTTCAAGAGGCTCGGCTTGCGTTTTCCCCCTCTCCTCTTGCGTGATCATCTCCCTGCATCATTTTCTCCCATCTCTCGCTGGCGTAGCTCCCTCCATTGGCCGTGCAAAACGCCACCACCTTCTGCTGGCGTCGCTGAGAATGTCTCTGCCGCATTTGCTGCTGTTGCTTCTGCAGGAGAGGGGTGTCTCTCCACTAGCGTCTGCAACTCAATTTCGACCGCCTCTTCTTTCCTCCGCGACAATTCCGAGTCCCGATCTTCTCGTGCCAGAGCCTCTGAGGTCAAAAGGCCGTCGGCGGAGAATTGTTGCTGCCGCTGCTGCTCAGTCTTACGCTGTGATCCCATCCGACGTGCCCCATTCAACTCCTCATTGTTCTCCATCTGCGTGCCAATTGACGCCAAGGCTGGTGTGACTGCCTCACTCTCCTTCCTTTCCTCACGCTTCACAGCGACGTCGGTCGACAACATGCCTCCAGAAGATCGCTGCTGTGTGCGCAATGCCTGTGGCGGCTGTTCGAGTCTTGCGTACCCGCCATCGCACACTGTCTAAAAAGCCTATTTTCCGCCCATGTCTTGTGGCCCCTTGCAAGGCTTCTGCTGGCCGTCACGGGAGGAGGGGCACTGTTGGTGGCCGTTACCTGCTGGCGCGAAGACAGGGGGCATTTGCCTCCTCCATAAGACGGAGGGCACGGATGCACCTTCCTTGAGACTCAAACAAGACGTTCCTTTTCTTCTCCTTTTCCACAAGATGCAGAAGCCCATGCATCGCAGAGGCTGTCTCCGCCTCGCTCCGGCAGGAAATTGCGTCACGGAGTGAGCAAGACGCGAACCGTGCGTGGCAGAGGCGAGGCCCCCACGTCCGCCGATGTGCCTGCGGCGATGTGGCGAGGCAGCGGCCGTAAGTTTGAGCGTGGCGCAAAAAAAGACAATCCGCGCGACAGCGGGCGAGTTGCCCACCGCCCCTCATTTCTCGGAGAGGTGGCGTACGACGAACGGGGCGGCACGCAAGAAATGGCCTCAAGCATTCGAATACGCCGCAGCACTTCGCCCCTCGGACCACCCCGCTGAATCACGGGCACACGCGTCGACAAAGTCAGCGGGAAACGGCTTCCTGCAGAGGGCACCGGCAACGACCAGTTTTGCACGAACCACTGCCCCGCGTCCTGCACCGGGGACGCAAAGGGTCGCGTCCGCAAAACACAGGAGCTGCAGCGCGGTGGTGATCCCGTCCGCCGCCAAGACGTCCTCGACCTAAGAAGGAAAAATGCCTGAATGCGTGAAGAAGGCAAAGTAGTACGGCACCCGGTCCACCTTCCTGAACACGTGGCGGCGTCTCTCCCGCAAGTTCCGCCAGCTCAACTCAGCACGGAGCCCGCGTTCAGTGGGTCGGTAGACCGACAGGGACTCCCGCGTGAGGCGCACCACCGCACGCTCAAACGGTCTCGCACAACAGCCGCGCAGGCCCTATCGTGGGTATTTGAAAACGACAATGCCGCCACCGATGCCCCCAGGCCCACGAACCCGCCAAACTAGAATGTGGAACACGCCACAAATGCACGCATGCTACTGGGCGGTATTGGCTGCTGCTCGTGAGGATGGCTCATCTCCGCAGCGCCCTGCCTCTACACGGCCACTTCGTATAAATCAACAAAAAAGAATGAGAAATTTCAGCAACGTCTCCCGTAAGCTTGCGGAACGCCAACAACGCAAATAAAGTGGATGGACAGCGAGAAGTAACCGGCATCAAATAGAAAGAGAAAAACAAAACAAAGCAAAAAAAAAGCCCAGTAATAATTAAAGAAACAAAAAAAAAAAACGATTAAATGTGAGGAGTGGGAGAAGACTCACCCACCCCCCTCACGGCCTTTCTCATTGCCGCGTCACTGCAGCTAACCCTCATTCAAAGACGGCGCTACCGAGGAATCTTCACATAGGCGTGACGCGCGTAGGATGTTAAGGTATACACACATGCCAACGGCATTTGTCTCCGTCGTGCCGTCCATTATCTGACAGCGGCCCAGTTCCACGCAGTCCAGCATAAGTATGTTTCCGTGTGTGTTTATCCCTGATGGAATCATCACCTTCATACCATCCAAAAGCCCATTTGCATTCAGCAAATAAAACCACTCAAGCAGGGACGGGTTCACACGTGTTGCCACGTCATAAATACTCGAGGCAACCTTCCTTGATATCTTTGGTAAGATACCAATAAAAATGTTACTCTTGCGTGGCGTAAAGACAGCCTGTGTAACGTGCAGTTTTGAAGGCACGCCAGTCTGGGGATACTTTAGATCGTCCAGTAGCAAATTATCGAGGGCCTCCAGCAGCTTACTCAACGAACCCTGATCTACCCATCGAGATACCATACATTTAGAGCGAATCCGCGCCGCGGGGTATGGCAACCCATTCTCTCCACTGCTCACCACAAGAAAGATGCGACGCCTGGACGAGACCCTCCACAAAATTTCCAACGGCGTTGTGAGCGGCACATTGACGAGTATAAAGCGATCTGAAAGGCGGTCCAACTCCCCAAGAAACTTACCCTTCCCGTCACTGTCATCCGTGAGATATAGGTGTTGAAAATCCAGCACAATAAATTCATTCGCAGAGGAGGGGTCATTGAGAAACGCCTTCACATCTTCAATCACATCAGCCAGAGGCACAGAGATTTGGGTGTGTGATATGTACAGTCGGCTGGCGTCCTCTGGGTTTGTCGCAACGCGCAGGTCCAGATAGCGCACACCGTAGTCCAGCTGCGCGCGTACAGACATCCCTTGACACTTTGACCAAGATGCACAGATCCCGCGAAAAAAGAAGCGTGACAGAGAAGCAAGCACCGAGTCACCAAGAAGAAACCCCGGCGCGTCCGCAACAAATGGTGAATCCTTGCGAATGCCGTACGATGCCGCGTTGTGAGAGCCTAAAAGACACAATTGTGTTATGGCCATTTCGCCAATAAACGAGCGCAGGTCATGCATCCAGCTCTGCGGATGCCATTCGGTGTTTGTGAAGTCGTCACTCTCCGGCAGCATGTATAGCAGGAATCACGAGTGCTGGCGCCAAACATCCCAGAAAACAAAAAAGATGCAATGAAGGTAGACACACACAAAAATAGAAAAGGGGAGGACACACCATGGGCCATGTGAAAAAAAGTGCTTCAGGCATGACACGCCAGGCAGTAGTCACATAAGAAACCACTCCACTCCTAACCGTTTTTCCCGTTTCTGTTTACCCTGCGTATGTAATAAAAAAATAGATATAACAATATATATTGAGGTGGAATAACAATAACACCGTAATACAAGCCGGTCCCCTGACAGCAGTGGTTTGCCCGGCGATCATACCCAAAATAAGAAGGGGAAAAGCAGATGAACTCAATAATAATAACAATAATAATAATAATAATAATAATAATAATAATAATAATAATAATAATAATAATAATAATAATAATAATAATAATAATAATAATAATACCTCAAATAAAAACCACAATAAAAAAAACGACTTTCTTTTCCCCCTCCACCCGCAGCACTCCTCGTGAATTTGGAGCCCAAACTTCACTCCGACACAAACGAGCGCTTAACGCTGAAGGCAAGTTTGCCCTGGCTGCTGTCCAACAACACCCTCACAGTGCTGTTCGGCGGAAGCTGCTGCGCAAGAATCATGCGGCTCACCTCGGTGGTGATGTATTTTTCAACCCAGCGGCGCAGCGGGCGGGCGCCCATTTCGGCATCAAAGGCATTCTCCAGAACAAAATTTTTCGCCTCATCGGTTACTTCCAGCAAGATGTCCTGGGACCTCAGCCGTCCGTTCACCTCCGCAACAATAAGATCAATGATTTCGTGAAGCTCCCCAAAGCCCAGCCTGCGAAAAAGTACAATGTCGTCAAGGCGGTTGAGAAATTCCGGGCGGAAGTAGCTGCGCACCACCTGCCAGACCTTCTCACGCGTCGCCTCCAATCCCTTTGGTGAATTCCCCACGTGGACAAGGTGCTCAGACCCGAGGTTGGACGTCATGACGACGATGGCATTGCTGAAATCAACGGTCCTTCCGTGCGAGTCCGTCAGCCGGCCGTCGTCCAGCACTTGCAGCAAGACATTGAACACAGATGGGTGTGCCTTTTCCACCTCGTCCAGCAGCACCACTGTGTGCGGGCGACGGCGCACGGGCTCCGTCAGCTGCCCGCCTTCCTCGTGACCCACGTAACCCGGGTGGGTGCCCCATGAGGCGAGCGACGGCGTGCTGCTCCATGTACTCGCTCATGTCCATGGCGCACATATGCTTCTCGTCGTCAAAGAGCTCTGCCGCA
>NW_001849470.1:14251-17195 GCF_000209065.1 Trypanosoma cruzi
GTGATCGTGGTTGGCTCTATTGTTGTGATCGTAGTTGGTACCTTCGTGGTGATCGTGGTTGGCTCCATTGTTGTGATCGTAGTTGGTACCTTCGTGGTGATCGTGGTTGGCTCCATTGTTGTGATCGTAGTTGGTACCTTCGTGGTGATCGTGGTTGGCTCCATTGTTGTGATCGTAGTTGGTACCTTCGTGGTGATCGTGGTTGGCTCCATTGTTGTGATCGTAGTTGGTACCTTCGTGGTGATCGTGGTTGGCTCTATTGTTGTGATCGTAGTTGGTACCTTCGTGGTGATCGTGGTTGGCTCCATTGTTGTGATCGTAGTTGGTACCTTCGTGGTGATCGTGGTTGGCTCCATTGTTGTGATCGTAGTTGGTACCTTCGTGGTGATCGTGGTTGGCTCCATTGTTGTGATCGTAGTTGGTACCTTCGTGGTGATCGTGGTTGGCTCCATTGTTGTGATCGTAGTTGGTACCTTCGTGGTGATCGTGGTTGGCTCCATTGTTGTGATCGTAGTTGGTACCTTCGTGGTGATCGTGGTTGGCTCCATTGTTGTGATCGTAGTTGGTACCTTCGTGGTGATCGTGGTTGGCTCCATTGTTGTGATCGTAGTTGGTACCTTCGTGGTGATCGTGGTTGGCTCCATTGTTGTGATCGTAGTTGGTACCTTCGTGGTGATCGTGGTTGGCTCCATTGTTGTGATCGTAGTTGGTACCTTCGTGGTGATCGTGGTTGGCTCCATTGTTGTGATCGTGGTTGGCTCCATTGTTGTGATCGTAGTTGGCGCCTTCGTGGTGATCGTGGTTGGCGTCTTCGTGGTGATCGTCGTTGGCACCTTCGTGGTGATCGTGGTTGGCTCCATTGTTGTGATCGTGGTTGGCTCCATTGTTGTGATCGTGGTTGGCTCCTTCGTGGTGATCGTGGTTGGCTCCATTGTTGTGATCGTGGTTGGCACCTTCGTGGTGGTCGTCGTTGGTGCCATTGTTGTCGTCGTGGTCGTGGTTGGCACCTTCGTGGTGGTCGTCGTTGGTACCTTCGTGGTGATCGTGGTTGGTGCCATTGTTGTGATCGTACTTGTAGTTGGTGCTGGTGTGGTCGTTGTGGTTGTGTTCTTCTGTTTATTACCACTCGCTGTCACGCACACGGACGGGCAGCAGCACAAGGCAAGCACCAGTAGGGCGCACAGTAGACGGCGCGTCGTCATTATCGTAATTTTATTATTGATGGCTTAGCTGATGTGAATTCTTTTTTGTTTTTCAGCAGAGCAGCAAGAGGAATAAAAAAGAAGGATGCTTGTTGGCAGTGACACGCCTTTACAATTGAGTGTAAAGTGTGACCGTCACAGTTACATCAAAATAAAGCGACCTTCTGCAATGGAAGTACATCTGCGGTTGTGCATCGCCAATGTATGATCACTTCTTTTCAAGCCGCTGCTTCTTGAAAAAAAAAAGGAAAAAAAAAACGTGGTTACTTTTTTGCTGCAAATTAAGAAATAAACTGCCTCTGTTGAATAAAGGAGATGAAAATAATGATAATATTGATAAGAAGGCAAAGGGCACACAGCGTCTTTTCGTTTTTTCCCCTCCACTCCATTATAGTATCCGAAAGTGTGACCAAAACAAAAGCTTCAGCGTAAGCCGCATGACGCCCCGTCGGCCCCATATGCAAGCATGTCACCAATCACTCGTTTGCAAAGGGCGTCTCCTTGATCTTCCATGTACGTTGCTTTGCCTCCGTGTTAACGTAATAGTGGCAGCCACTCTCTGAATCCCTAACTCCTTCCACGTCCCACACACCCGTAGCGCACCTTTTGTTTTCGAAGGAATCCTTTCCTGCACTTCGTGCTGCTTCCACTGTGGAGCTGCACCAGCCCTCTTCATTTCAAGAGGCTCGGCTTGCGTTTTCCCCCTCTCCTCTTGCGTGATCATCTGCCTGCATCATTTTCTCCCATCTCTCGCTGGCATAGCTCCCTCCATTGGCCGTGCAAAACGCCACCACCTCCTGCTGGCGTCGCTGAGCATGCCTCTGCCGCATTTGTTGCTGTTGCTTCTGCTGCAGGAGAGGGGTGTCTCTCCACTAGCGTCTGCAACTCAATTTCGACCGCCTCTTCTTTCCTCCGCGACAATTCCGAGTCCCGATTTTCTCGCGCCAGAGCCTCTGAGGTCAAAAGGCCGTCGGCAGAGAATTGTTGCTGCCGCTGCTGCTCAGTCTTACGCTGTGATACCATCCGACGTGCCCCATTCAACTCCTCATTGCTCTCCATCTGCGTGCCAATTGACGCCAAGGCTGGTGTGACTGCCTCACTCTCCTTCCTTTCCTCACGCTTCACAGCGACGTCGGTCGACAACACGCTTCCAGAAGCTCGCTGCTGTGTGCGCAATGCCTGTGGCGGCTGCTCGAGTCATGCGTACCCACCATCGCACACTGTCTAAAAAGCCTATTTTCCGCCCATGTCTTGTGGCCCCTTGCAAGGCTTCTGCTGGCCGTCACGGGAGGAGGGGCACCGTTGGTGGCCGTTACCTGCTGGCGCGAAGACAGGGGGCATTTGCCTCCTCCATAAGACGGAGGGCACGGATGCACCTTCCTTGAGACTCAAACAAGACGTTCCTTTTCTTCTCCTTTTCCACAAGATGCAGAAGCCCATGCATCGCAGAGGCTGTCTCCGCCTCGCTCCGGCAGGAAATTGCGTCACGGAGTGAGCAAGACGCGAACCGTGCGTGGCAGAGGCGGGGCCCCCACGTCCGCCGATGTGCCTGCGGCGATGTGGCGAGGCAGCGGCTGCTAGTTTGAGCGTGGCGCAAAAAAAGACAATCCGCGCGACAGCGGGCGAGTTGCCCACCGCCCCTCATTTCTCGGAGAGGTGGCGTACGACGAAAGGGGCGGCACGCAAGAAATGGCCTCAAGCATTCGAATACGCCGCAGCACTTCGCCCCTCGGACCACCCCG
>NW_001849470.1:17295-21633 GCF_000209065.1 Trypanosoma cruzi
AGAGGAAGGAGCCAGTGGGTGCGTGTGGCCGCGAAAGACCCGCACGCGACCGCAGAATAGCCTCCGAGACGCGTTCCACCGCCTCATCCTGACCTTTTACGCGACGGTGCAGGTGCGACGAGAGCTGCAGCAGTCGCTCACGATCGGTCTGGCTTAACTTCTTCACCGGAATGCCCGTCCAGCGCGCCACCACTGCCGCAACTTCCACCTCCGTGACCTTCTCCTGCACCATGGAGGCCTTCTGCTGCTCAATCTTCTCCTTCAACGACCGGATGCGGTCTTGAATAACGGGTATGGCATTGTACTTGAGGTCGGCGGCAAGCTCCATGTCCCGCATTCGCTCGGCCCTCTCCAGCTTCGTCTTCTTCTCATCAAGACGGGTTTGCATTTCGTGCAGCTCATCAACTCGCTGACGCTCCTCATTGTACCGTGCCAAGAGTGGCTGAAGAAGCTCCTCCACACGCTGAATATCCCCCTTGACAATCCTCAGCCGTTCCTGCGACGACTTTTCTTTTTTGTCTCGCTCAAGCGCCTTTGCCTCAATCTCCAACTGACGTTTCTTGCGCTCCAGTTGATCAATCTCCTCTGGACGCGACGAGAGCTGCACACGCACGTTTGCGCATGCCTCGTCAATGAGGTCAATGGCTTTGTCTGGCATAAAGCGGCCCGTAATGTAGCGATCAGCCAACTGAACGGCAACCACCACCGCATTGTCCGTGATCTGAACACCGTGGTGCGTCTCGTAGCGTTCCTTCAGACCACGGAGGATGCTGATGCACTCGTCAACACTTGGCTCCGTCACGTACACTGGCATGAAGCGCCGCTCAAACGCCGCGTCCTTTTCCACGTATTTGCGGTACTCCTCCAAGGTCGTTGCACCAATCGTGCGCAGCTCTCCGCGTGCCAACATGGGCTTCAAAAGATTTGCTGCGTCCATTGCGCCCTCCGACTTGCCAGCCCCGAGCACGACGTGCATTTCATCAATGAAAAGAATGATGGGGGTAGGGCTCTCCCGCACTTCGTTCAAAACACTCTTCAGACGCTCCTCAAACTCGCCGCGGTATTTTGCGCCGGCAATAAGGGCACCGAGGTCCAGAGAAAAGATGCGTGAAGAGGAAAGAGTGTCCGGCACGTCGCCCCGGACAATTTGCTGCGCGATGCCCTCCACGATGGACGTCTTGCCAACACCTGGTTCGCCAATCAAAACCGGGTTGTTTTTCGTTCGCCGGGACAGGACGCGAATGGTGCGTAATACCTCGTCGGCACGTCCAATAAGTGGGTCCAGCTTGCCATCCTCCGCCTGTCGACACATGTCGATCGCGTACTTGGACAATGCATCGTAGTTCTGATCCTGGAACTCTGAGGTAATTTTCTTCCCCTTGCGAAGCTCCTTCAGGGCCTTCTCAACGGTCTTACTGTCGGCACCAGCCGCCTTCAGGATGGAATTGGTGTCTTTGCTCTCGTACAGCGCAAGGAGAAGGTGGTCGACAGCCAAAAGGGTATCGCCAAACGCAACCCGCTTCTGCTCCGCGGTGTTTAGTACACGCGTCATGTCGGAGTTAGGATGCGGCTGCGTCGGTGCAGGGCTTTGTGTGGGAATTGCCTCCACGCGGGCCATTAGGGCGTCCATCACGATTCCCGCTCCGACTTTCTTCAGCACACGCGAGGGGAGACCGTTCTCATCCTTGAACAGCGCGCACGCCAGATGGACGGGGTCCAAAAAGCCATTACTGTGCTTGCGCGCGAGAGCCACTGCATCTTGCAGCGCTGTCGCCGCCGCGTTGGTCCATTCTGGCTGCCCGTCTGACATTATTGTACCTTGTGAGAGGATTTTTGTTTGAAATCACTGCTTCGTTGTTTTGTTGGTGTCTTTTTTATTATTTACTTCTACTTCAGTTGCGTGCCTTGTGAAGTGCAAAGAAACGGAACACAAATCAGCAGATCAGGGGATGAAAAGAGACAGCAAAGAACAAAAAAGAAAGGCGGCATCGATGAGCCGGCAGATTAACGGGAAGGGCCTGACAGCGCACCGCCACACACGCCCCTCGTGACAATCGCCTAGCAAAGCAACAAAAGGAGTGGACTCAAAATGCGGAGGCAGCTTGGATAAAAACGCAGTCAAGCAACAATGCCGTTCCCCAACTAAATCACTTCCTGCCCCTCCTTCTTTACTCCCCTGAATTTCTCTTCAAGAGTGAGCAGCGTGACCACCAAGGCTCGGATTTTCATCAGCCTGCATCCCCTCGTCGTTCTCAGCACCTACGAGACTGGGTTCTACGTACTCGTCAACAACTGCGGCGTCATCCTCCCCATTGTACACCTGCTGATAATAACCGTCATATAGCCCCTCTCCTTCTTGCCGCTGGTCAGCAGCGTACTCCTGCGGATACTCAAAGTTCTCTGCCGCAGAAAACTGGCCGTATTCACCCTGCATTCCCTCCTGCTGTTCATGTGGCGGCGTCTGACTTGTGGCATTGTCTTGAGGGTATCCACTATTGTGAGCCATTACTTGCTGTGCACGGAGCTGACCAGCCGTCGCTCCTTGAGATTCCGCCATTTCCTGAGCTCGCAACTCATCCTCAACGATGGCCCTTCGCTCCACCTTCTTCGCGTGATGGCGGCCCATGCACCAAAGATAACTGAATAGGAGAAACAGTATAGGAATGATGGCAATAAAGGACAGCATCCACAGCGCAGTCTCGACAGCGCAGACCGGTACCGCCTTAATATCCTTTTCGTACGCCATCTTTTCGTTAGAAGCGTAAAGCTGTACAAATTGACCATCCGAGTAGAGCTGAATACGACTGGCATGCAGAGCAGAGCGGTGCACCTGATCTGTGAAAAAAAGGGCTAGCTCGAGAGTATTCGGAAGACTGCTAATATTCACCATTACCTGGTTTGAGGAGATTGCTTCGGCCGCTATGTAGAATTCGCATGGGGTGGGGACGTAGCTGCAAAAAAAATTGCTCACACTCCCACCAAAATCATCTACAATAATGGACGTCAGGCAGTTGCGTGTGAAGGCACACACTGGGAGGACCTCAGAGATATCATTGCTGCGGCACGGCACCGTGTAAACCCCTGTAACCTTCAACAGCGACGACAAGGGTTTCAGTGCAACTGCTGAGACAGCCACCGTAAGAGCCTCCAGCATGGCGGAAGCATCATGTTCCACCCAGCCCCCAAAGGCACGACGCACCCGAAGCGCGTCTCCCAGAGAAACTGTCTCGGCATACATCTGCACGGAAAGATGGCCTTCTGAAACCGGTGCCAGAAAGCCACCACACGGAATTGCCGTGCCAGTGGAGGCGGTGGTGTCCAGTGGACCACACACAACGGAAGTGACAGCCGCTGTAAATGGCGACAACCCAGCGGTGGTCTGTGGCCACCCGGTGGCCATAACGGTAAGGTTAGCCACATGCACATCCACCTGGCCCGCGGCGCGTGAAACGGGGCCGCACAGCAACAGAAGAAATAACGCAAAAAACATCTTTCAAAGCAAAAAAAAGATTGGTTGCAAATTGCGAGGGAGCGTTCCCTAAAAACAGAGCCACTAAGGAAAAGATCAAAGAAGAGCAAAAATAAAAATAAATACAAAACAAAAACCTCTCAGAACACAGTCACCCCCCCCCCCCCCAAAAAAAAAAAAAACTAAAAAAGCAATGGCAACAAAGCAAGAAATGGGCAGAATCTCCCAAAAGTTCAAAATTGTACATAAAATAAAGGCAAAATAAAGGGCGCAAAGCAGTGCCTACTCTCAACGTCCACGCTCGTAGGGTAGCGGTGGGAGGCTCTCCACAACGCGGCGATTTAGCTCATTTGTCACGTAGTTCGCGTAAGCCTCTTGATTCGCCGTCAGACCAACAGCTTTTCCTCCCATTTCCACTTTTCTTTCCACCACGCCGCACGGAGATTGATTTTTTTCCTGTACTCTCGCCGATGCCCGGGAAGTCGTCAGGTCGGTTCTCTGCCTAGCGCGTCTCGGTGCACGGGGTTCCTCAGCAGCCAACGATTCGCACTCCCGCGCACGCTGTGGCTCAATGGCCTCGTCAAGCACCACAAAGTTAGGCAGTGCCCTCGCTCTCCGAGTGGCGCCGTCATCGCGGTCGTTGTTGGCAGCGTCCCTGTCACGGTGACTGTCGCTGTTGTGTACATCTTCGCCGCGGCGGTGCACATCCACCAGGGAGCGCAGAATGCGGCGAAACTCCGTGCGCTCCGCCTCGTAGATCGTCATGCGCTCCTCCAAATCCTCCATGCGTTCCAATAGTCGCTTCTCCAGGTCGTGCACATAAACCTCGTCGGCCTTCTGCGCCACCGTGGCACGATCCGCCTTTTCCT
>NW_001849470.1:21733-27927 GCF_000209065.1 Trypanosoma cruzi
CGGCGAAACTCCGTGCGCTCCGCCTCGTAGATCGTCATGCGCTCCTCCAAATCCTCCATGCGTTCCAATAGTCGCTTCTCCAGGTCGTGCACATACACCTCGTCGGCCTTCTGCGCCACCGTGGCACGATCCGCCTTTTCCTGCAGCGTCGCTACCACCTCACCGCGCTGCACGTAATTTTGGTCAAATCCCTTCAATCGGCGCACCGCCTCGCCTCTACTGCCGCCTTCAGGTCCCACTCTCCCGTCAGCTGCGCCATTAAGATTTCGGCACAACTCCTTTCGCATTTCTTCCTTCAGTGAGGCCATGATGTTGCCCATTGTCATGGACTGCTCGTCTTTTAACTCACCGAGACGGTCCATCACATCCCGCAGAATGAGGCGTCGGAACTCGACGAGGAGTGGGGCGCCCCGCATGACCTCCTGCAGCTCGCGGTTATCTCTTCCAGCCTCACTTCGCCCGGCAGAGCCCACACCACTACTCACCGCCTCATCCTCATCGTCCTCAACGGGGGATGGTCGGAGCCAGAGTGTAAGCCGCTCCAACTCTTCCATATACTGTTTTTGCGACAATTCAAGCCCCTCACACATCTGCTCCAATCGCTTGCGAGCCTCCTCGCTCTGCTGACGCGCCTTCTTCTCCCGCTCCTCCCTCCCTCGAATTCGCTCCAGGCGCTCCATGTCAAGCTTTTTCTTAAAACTGTACATCTTCCTTAGTTCGCTGTCCACCTTCCCCCCGTCGTATCCCGACAGGGACCCAACAGAGGCACAGCTCCCCTCCGCGGCGACTGTCTGCGGGTCGCGCAAAAATTCAGGTAGGAGCAACTCTGTAGAAAATCCCTCCGGCATTTCCCCGCCACCCCCCGCAATGCTTTCCTGCAGCTCCAGCAGTACCTGTTCCCGCAGAAACTGACGCACATTAGTGAATAATGTTTCGCACGACTTCACTCCCTCTTGCAACTCGACCAAAGAGCGCTGAACGGCATTCAGATTGTCAGACAGTTTGTTGTTCAGGTTCCGTAGGTATGCCTCCAGGGGAAACGCCTGCACAAGCATTGACGGAATCGGCGGATGCTCACTTTTTTTTTTTTTCTTCTCTTACCAGTCGTAGTAACTACACCTCAATTGTGCAGCTCTGGTAAGCGTACGTTGGAGTTCAGTAGCAAGGATAACCTTACTCCGCGGGCAGCCACTATAGAATGGCTCCAGCATCTGCCCTTCCGGCCCGTAAAACTAAGTAACATTTACTCATCGGGTTTGAAGCATGAACAGCAGGCGCTTAGCTTCCTCTCTAGCAAAGAGTACTAGACCCTGGCACCACGTTGAGGTGGCCGGCTGAGCCAGGGCGGAAGCTCACTCATAGAAAGACTCATTTTCAACACAGAAAACAATTTCCTCCCCTTCGCCAAATATTATGTAGAAAAAATCCTGCTGTGATCATAAAGCCGCAAAAAAGCAATAGATATTTATGCAGTTGTTAATAAATAAAAAAGATATAGAAAGCAAAAGGAAAAAGATAGCAATATAGAAAAATTGTGATTTTCAGCACGCCTAGAAAAAGCACTAAAACTCGTGCCTTACGGAAAGTCAGGCAAATTCGCAACATCCCTGTGTAACAAGCAACAAAAGAAGGCCAGAGACAATACGTGAAGAAGCAAGAAAAAAAGAAGGATGCCTCACTCGGGGTGTACATGTTTAGATTCCTTCTGCTGCTTGTACTCCAGCATCTCCTCCCGCACAACCTGGATGTGATCTTCACTTCGTGGTAAAAGAATGCGGCGTATCGCGCGCAGTGTCTCGATACTCGTGGGGCTTGCAGCATAAGAAAGACGAGCAAAGTCCTCCTGCTGTAGAGGCGTCACGAGAACACTGTCAACCCCAGTACCACCCAACTTCCTCCAAAGAGTGCCAAAGACGCTGTACGATGCTCTGCTGCTCGCCGCAGCCTCCTGCAGGCGCCGCATCTCGTGTTGTGCCTCCTGTTCCCGCAGTGTCGTCAAATATAGCTCTTCGTGCGTGGTGTCCATCGGGTGTTGGTCCTTCACTCCGCTGGTTGCTGTCAGGGGCACCACTGCCGGGCGCTGCTGCGTCTGCAGCTTCTCTTGTGCCAGTGGGAGTGGATGCCGTCCCTGTTTTCCCTCCGCGCCGTGCGCTCCCAGGGCCTCCTCAATCCCAACGGCAGGAACATCTTCGCCGGGCAAATGGCTCTTGCCATTGCCGTTCCTGTTGCTCACAGTAGACACATCTGGCCCAGACATCCGCGTTGCCTTGGCATCAAGCAGCCGACGCTTCTCACGTCGAACGGCCTCCACGACCGGTCGAAAATCGGGCCGGTGGGACTGCAGCTCCTCCCGCGCCCTCCGCATGTCGCGCTGGAGGTTCTCGTCAAGTCCACTCACTGTCTCCTCCATTGCCTCCACAAAGTCTTCGTAGTGCCCCGCAAGCAGTTTCAGTTCGTAGTGCTGCTGCACGCACTCCATCAGCACCCATGCCGTGAGAGCCTTCAGCGCAATAATGCCGTAGTAGTAGAAATTGTCGGTGCGCTCCCACCTGGTGTATTTGCTGATGACCTCCTTCAGTTTCGTAACATTCTTCTCAAACTCTTCGCGTGTGTTGCCAAAGATCATGGCGTCCCTCTCAAAATCCAGGTCAACAAGAAGAAAGTGCTCCCGGTGACTCATCGTGGTCCCCTCGAAGCTCTTCATATACGCCAGGCGCTTCTTCAGCAGCTGCTCTTTCGTAAGTCCCGCCTCAATTGGCATGCCATTCTCGTCATACTTCGGCACAATGCTGCTCTCACCGCCAAAGGGCTGCAGCTTGCGCGGTCGCAGAAATCCAAGGCGTTTGTCCTCCCGTGCGCCGAATCCGGCCCCAAGCCCTACGCCAGTGGTGCCGTAGGGCGTCACTTGTGACGTGAAGTCGCGTGTGGAGCGCTGGTACGCGTCAAACTCCGTCTTCTCGCGCTTCACTGGCGGGAGGTTCGCCACCGGCACGCCGCCGCCAATGCGCTCCGGCTGACGGAAGCTCATCTCCATGTACACCTTTGCATCGGGGCTGTCGCGACGCATGAAACCACGCTGCTGCGCCTCCGCCTCAAGGCCTTGCAACTGATCCCTGTCCAGCGGTGCGCCAAGCGACGGCTGCTGCCGCTCGTCAAGCCGCCCGTCGCGGAGAATAACGCAGGAAGCAAAAATGCCGACTCGTCGCATAATAATTAATTTTATTTTATTTTACTCCTCCCGCACACAACAGGAAGAAAGGAAACAACAGAATAACAACTACGCCAAACGTGCTAAAAAGAAGAGGAGTCGTTCGTTTGCTGCTTTCGCAGTCCTCTTCTTCTCCCCGGGGCGGCCAACGGTACTCCCCGTCCTCGCAATTCAACGCGGGCAAAAGCCACACCGAAAAACTACAAAAAAAAAAAGAAAGAAAGGCAGAAGAGCGCAGCAAACAGACATTGTGGCAACACTACTGGTGTGAAAGCAAGACGAAAAGCAGAAGCGCCCGGCACAAAAGCCTCCAACGCACACAAAAAAAGTGTGAGCGGTGGTGGAAAGAAGTCAAAATAAATAAGATAAAAATAAATAAATATTGCACTGTTCATTACGCCACCATTGCGGACGCCGTGCTGGACTCATACTTCCACGTGGGCGGTAACTGCTTCACGCGCTTGTAGTAACGGGCAAGGCGGTGAATACGGGACTCCACCAAAATCAAGCGGAACTTCGTATCCCTGTCCTTGGTGTTGCGCTCCAAGTGCTTCCGCATCTCCGTGGCACGCTTGATGAGGCAGTAGAGATCCTCTGGGATCTCCGGCGCCATGCCCTTGTGCTTGAGAATGCGCAGGATCTTTCGGCCCGTGACGTTCTTCACCTGAGCAATACCCATAGAGTCACGCAGCTGCATTCCAATGCGACTGGGAGCGAGACCCTTTTTCGCCAGCTTGCAAACGGCGTCAATAACATCGCGGCTGGCAATCTTCAGCCACGAAGGAGGCGTGCGGCAGAACGGCAAAGACGAGGCGGACTTGCCGTGACCAACACCTTGCATGCGGACCATCTTTTCTTCCTTCTGTGGTGGCGCTACGAAGCACACTTCCCAAATTGTTGCAGGATCATGCCAATTATTATGAGAGATTATTTTTTAAAAGAAAGAAAAAGGGCGGGGTGGTCGAAAAAGGCAAAAAAGAAAAAAGAAACACGTCGGAGTCAACGGCCTCAATGCCCCCGGGAATATGAAATTAAGGTGAGACGTTTCAATTAAGATTCACCTGCAAAGCGTACGGCGGCGTCAACCTGCAGCCCGTAGCCGCCAGCTGACATCGCTCCCAGGAGCCACTGCGCGGCCTTTGCGGGGCTCATCAAAAATAACGCGTCAATCCCCACTTCGGCGGCGCTACGGCACGCAAGCGACTCAAATCTTCGGTTTAATGAGAGCGGCTGAAGCACCTCCTCGTCCAGCAGTTTCACCTTCGCGGACTTTTGCCACCGCTGAGCCACTAACGCAAGACCCGTGGCAATACACTGCGCCATGCTACAACCCTCCACCCGACGTTTTGGTAGTGACTTCACGTGCATACTTGGCAGATCGTAGACCGTGCAGCAGGGTGCAACCACAGCCAGTACTTCTCGTCCCGCAAGACGGCTGGCGATGGCGTGGCGCAACAAGCTAAACCACGCCGCCAGGAAGTACATCGTCGTGAAATGATCGGCAAAGGAAGCGACGGAGCTCAAAAAACCAAACATCGTCCCCCATGCCAAATGCGTATGCAGGGGTGCTCCAGTAAAGGCAGCCACAATGCCCTCAAGATACTCTGGGTGGCGAACACAAAAAAGCGCCGGCAGGAGACAACATCCCACATAGTTCAAACCTTTTCCACCGGCTGCATCGATGTTGCTAAAAAGAAGCGACACCGTTGCCGTCATATCCCCGTCCAAAAGCGTCGGAGAAACAATTGCCGTGGCACTCATTGCTGCAACAACCTTTGAGAGCGTTGTGGAGCAGTGGCGTTCCTGCACGGAAGAACAAAGAACCTCAAAAAGCACAAAGCTGATGTCCTCACGTATGACACCCGCGTGCCCACCCGATGCCGCTGCTGCCAAACAACTTGACAAAAGACGTGTCGTCGCATCGTCATGTGGCGCATCCTCCGCAGCAAACTGCAGCACGACAGGAAGGCACTTATTTAGCAGAGGTTCCAGACACTGAAGGCACGCCGCTTGCTCCATGGAGGACTTTAAAAAGCGCAACAAAAAATCTGTCAGAGAGTGCCGCAACTCTGCACGACGCAGGCCATTCTGAAGACAGTACGACAAGAGATGCTGTATCACTTCCACTGCCATGTTGCACTGCCCCGGGGCATGAAGAAAAAGCGACCACACAAATCCAGCAAGAAGTGATGACGCATTCGGAACGTTGCAATGACAGCACGCACTGTCTACTGCGGCGAGCACCAACGACGCCGAGGGCAATTGGCAGGTTGGACTGACACGCACAAGTGTCTGCACAGCGTGAGTGCAGCAATAGACAGCGAGTGGGCCGCCTCGTGACAAAACAACAAGCGCACGTTGTAACCACGCCGATGTGTCGCATAAAATGCCGGAAACGAGAGAAGTGACACACGTCGAGAACAATCGGTGCACGGCGTAAACGGTGACCGCAAGAAGAAGCGACTGCTCCCAAGTGAAGTTTTCGCCAGCACCGTCAAACACAGCTTCAAGGATCGACAAAAAAGCACGGCAGACAGACTCCTGCTCCGCCCGAGCAACGCAGAGAGAAAGCAATTCAATCAACTCTGCAGCTGCCCAGGGATCGACAGCCTGCCTAAGTAGTGACGCAAGAGGCGAAAGAAGACGTCCTGCAGCATCCGGCAGACTGTCCGTCAACGACACTTCCTTTTCGTCACACACACGACAGAAGCAACGAAGGGCAGTTGTCCATGCCCGCCAGTGCGCCGAGGAAGGCCCCTGTTGAAGTTCAGTAACCGTGACGCAAAGAGATCCCACCGCGATACCCAACAAGTGCGGGTTCGCCTCCATCAGAAGCTCCAGCACGGCACCAGCGTTTGCGGCCGTGTCACCGCCAGCGCATTCCAACGGCACAAAACAATCCTCCTGCAATGCGTCCAAAAGTGCGGACTCATCGCCGTGCTCCAGTTCAACTGCGCGCGTCATGTAACTAAAAAGTGTCAACAAG